>NC_133619.1:174005720-174305720 GCF_048593235.1 Sminthopsis crassicaudata | reverse complement strand
TTCAAAGAAACCAGTGTTACTTGATTGAAGAATAAGTGAAGGTGAGTAATGGATTAGAAGACTGAAAAGGTGACAAATTATAAAGAGTTGTAAGAGCCAAGTAGAGGACTTTTCACTTGATCCTGAAGGACATAAGGGACCTAGTAAGAATATATTGAATAGGAAGTTCATATTATTTGACCTCTGCTTTAAGATCACTTTGACAGCTGAGTAAAAGATGGACTAAAAAAGGGAAAGACTTTGAGCAGGGAAAATAACCAACAAACTATTGGAGTAATCCAGGCATGAAGTGATGTGTCACAGAGTGATTGAGAGTGCAAGAGTATTTATAAGAGATGTTATAAAAGTAGAAATGACAGTATTTAACAACAAATTGGTTATTAGGTTTGAAAAAATACAAGGAATCTAGGATGATACCTGGGTTTTAAACCTAGATTTATAGTTTATAGTCATATAAACCTAGATTTGTGGTTTGTAGTCATAATTGATTTCTTTAAAGTAATTCCCTTTTCTTCATTTTTGGGCTTATATTTGGTTTGTTTTAATTTCTCATTTCTTTTAAGATATATTTCTAATTAGACACTTTTTATACTAAACTCATTAAAATTTCCTTTCTACTTAAAAAAAAAAAACTTTCATATATGTCTGACTGCTCAAAATTTCTTTACCAGAACATATTTAAACATTTTTCTTTTCTTAATAAAAACTGATATATTTCTCTTTCTGTTGAATACAAAAAAGTGTCAAATACTGTAAACTTCTTAGTAGAAATGAGTACTGGTTCTTTGTGAGGCCATGTTCATTTTGGCTACTTTTCATAGGTCCCCTGAGAGAGTAATGTGAGACCAATACAGTCTCCAAGAGCAAAAGTTTGACTACTTCTCTCAGTTTTGCTTTGATAGATAAGAAAGAAATCAAGGAAAGGTGTGAAAGGAGTGAATCATGAGCTGACTGAGGGGGAAAAAAATGACTCTCTAAGGTGATCTTGCTTATACTGGTAGATAAATGATACTCTTTGAGCCTTATTTATGCTATCTTTTTTGTCCCACCTTAATTTCCCACCTGTATAATCATATAAAGAGCACTGAATTAGAAATCAGAAAATTGAGAGTTTAAAGCCCAAATCTGTTCTTGGTACCTGTGTGACCTGAACAAGTTGCTTTGTTGACTGTTTTCTTATCTTATAAACAAGGAAATTTGCATAAATGCTATCTATCTAAATTCCTTCTAATTCTAAATCCTATGAACCAAATTATCCTATGTTCTACTATATTGTAGATTTGACTTGGTTCGGGCTTTTTTGAGTTTCCAGCTGTCTTTTTTTTTTTTTTTTAATATCTTATTTAACTTAAGCACATAGGAAAGAACATATTTAATATATACACTAGAACATAAAGAGAACTCAGTATGAAACCATGAATCTCCATTTCATACCACTTGCTTTTTTAAAAGTATATAATAAATTCTACATGCTGCTGTCAAACATTTCCTGTTTTTCTTTGTTTTCTTATGAGCTTCCCTCTGTCTCCTCTTTTCCTTTTAAAAATTTATAGTTCCTCACTGAATTTTTTAGTTACTTTTCAATCTACTGCAAACTTAAGAATTTTGTTGGAGAGTAATATAGGAGCAATGTAGTTCATCTCTCATTCAGGCTGTATCTGTGTTTTTCTAGGGCAGTATATTAACCTCTCAGAATTTGGTGAGTTATGGCAGAGCTTGTTAGTACCTGTTTGGTACTTATTAATGTACCAATTCATTCTTCTGGATAGCACTGCTTTGGGAAATTATAAACTGCAGATTATTAATTTCTACTCTCCCACAGTGCTTAGCTAAAAACCCAATCCAAAAACCCACAGGAACAGCAACAACAAAATACAAAACAACAAGAACTGGATAAATGAAATGAATGAATGAAATATAATTAAATGCTTACTATGTGTCAAGCAAAGTACTAAATTGGAATACCATCTAGCAACCCTGGGATCTCAAGGTTTTGATATTTTTCTTCCCTCATTTAACCAAACTTTATTTTCTCTCCTCTTTTTGCATTTTCTGCAGAGGCTTGTGGCAGTAAATCTGTCTATGATGGACCCGAACAGGAAGAATATTCAACATTCATCATTGATGACCCTCAGGAGACTTATAAAACACTAAAGCAAATCATAGCAGGTGTCGGTGCTTTAGAACAGGAGCACGCCCAATACAAAAGGGATAAATTCAAGAAGACAAAATATGGGAGCCAGTGAGTGGAAAATAATTAGACCATTCTCTCTGAACCGTTAATTCATTGTGTTTGTGTGGTTATAAAATTTTGACAGATTGTAAGAAAGGAGAAATTCTAGGTGATACTTATATCTCAGGGAAGCCAGGTGGATCATGGTTAGAGTGCTTTTCCTATAGTCAGTAAAACACATTTTTCCTGAGTTCAAATCCAGCCTCAGACATTTACTAGTTGTATGACCCCGGTCAAGTTACTTAAACCCTTTTTGCCTCTGTTCCTTTTCTATAAAATGAACTGGAGAAGGAAATGGCAAACTACTCCAGTATTTTTGTTAAGAAATCTCCAAATAAAATCATAAAGAATCAGAAATGACTGACAAATGAGTGAACAAATGAAAGTTACATCTCAGTACTTAATAGCTGGGGTAAAGTCAGGTTTGCCCCCAAGTTCATTTTTTTTTCTATCAACCATTCTCAATGACTTCCTTTCTCCAATAACAGTCAGAGGGGTCTGATAAGGGACTAAATCACCCTAAGATATTAACCATAGACACTCAGGACAATGGAATATCACTATTAAGTTGAATATAGAAAATACACAAGAGACTACTTTCTTAGAGGGCACCAGAATGAATGATATAGGAAGCGAATGCTCAAGAACAATGGATTTGGATGTTGGTTCCTATCTAGAATTTCATTGGTATATGGAAACTCCCTCCATGAATGTAGATGAACAACTCATCTATAGCTTAGCTCTGAACAGTTAAGTGACTGGTATATGATTACACAGCTAAGATGTGTTAGGGAGAAAGACTTTTAACTTGTGTCTTCTTAACCCATCTTAATATTGTTTTATTGCAACTGATTTATGGGTCAGCTAGATGGTGCAGTCAATAGAACACTGGACCTGAATTAAAATCTCTGACACTTAGCTAGCTATGTGATCCTGGTCGTTATTTAACCCCCATTGTCTCCAAAGAAAGAAAGAAAGATTTATGGTTTATCTTAAATGAAAGCCAGCATATTATAGTGGATAGAAGATTGGGTTTGGAGTCAGCAAGACCTAGTACCTATTGAACAAGGGCCAGTCACAACCTCCCAAGGCCCCCAGAAAACTCTCTAAGAACACCAGTTACAGACAAGTTGTCAAGGAAATTTCCCTACAATAATAAAAACTGTCTTCTATCCCTATAAATCCTAAAATGAGAGCATGAAGTTTATCTAATATCACTTTTATTGGTTTTGGTCTTCTTTGCTCTTGTGACTTTTGAATTTTAACCCCACATTCTGTGGCATGGAAATTCTATTGTGTCTGTTTCTCTAGAATAGAAAACACCAACTTGGAGACCATTACAGAGCCATTTAATATGAAACAATGTTCCTAAGTCATCAGAAGATAGGTACAGAATGTATTGCTTCCCCATGGAGCAGATTATTCACTACTTACCTAGAACTAGCATCAGAAATAAACAAAGAATTTTGCATTATAATCATGGGACCATCAGGATAGAATTGAAGACCTCCTTGGAGGTCATCTGGTTCAACTCCCTCGTTTAATGGATAAAGAACTGTAGTCCTTTTCAAAAAAAAAAAAAAAAGAAAAAAAAAGAAATGATTTTCTTGCTTAGGTTCTCACATGTATTTAGGGAGCAGAAGTAGAATTAAAACTTGGCCCTTCTCATTCCCTTTATTCTAGATCCCCACCTAATTCAGGGATCCTCCCCTCTGTAATATCTCTGACTAAAGGATATTCAATCTTTGCTTGTGATTGAAGAGTGGGGGGGATTTAAAAATATCTCAAATTGTTATTTTCTAAAAACCCTTATTTGAACCAAACCTTCTGAATGACATCAATTTTGTTTTGTCGTGCTATGTAGATTATGTCTATTCCTTCTTTACCTGTCAATGCTTTTAAATATTTGAAGACAGTGAATCACAACCATGTAATAATAATTTTAAAAAGCCTCTAGTTTTTTGGGCTTCAATTTCCTTGTGATAGTATCTCTGCATTGTACTCACTCCTTCCTCCATCATAGAATCTTACCAAATCCTTTTTTAGGTATTACTTAATACTCTTGACTGGTTACACTCTTTTGGAATGTTTCTAAGTCCTCTAAATGGACTGAGATACCCACCTCCACCAAATCTTTTTTTCCTTAAGTTAAATACCTCATATTCTTTCATAGAATAGATCCCTCCTCCCTTTTGCCATCCTGGCCAACATCCTCCAGACAAGTTTTGAATTTGTTACTGTCCTGAGGAATAGAGCTGAGTGTAACTTGGATTTTGCTTTTTTTGCTTTTTTCTTTTTTTGTGAGGCAATCGTGTCTAGCTCAGGGTCAAACAATTAGTCAGTGTCTGAGCCCCAATTTGAATTCAGATCCTCCCAACTCCAGAGCCAGTGGACTATCTACTGTCCCATCTAGCTGTCCCTCAGAACTAAACATAGTACTCTGGAAGTGATTTTCTGTGTGGCCCTTTTCTTTTCCCAATTTCTACTTAAGAGTATATATATTCATTAGGAGCAACTAGATGGCACAGTGCATAGAGTACTGACCCTGGAGTTAGAAACACCTGGATTCAAATCAGATCTCAGACACTTAACACTTATTTGCTGTGTGACCTTAAGCAAGTTACTTAATCCTAATTGCTTTGTAACCCCTTCCCCTCTCCCCAAAAAAGACAAAAGAAGAGTACATTCATTAAAACAAAACAAAATAAAAACAAAAACAGAACAAACAAACAAACAAACAAAAAACCAGTCTCATTTAGATTGAGCTTGTGGTCAGCTAAAATCCTGAAATAAATTTCACACAAATTGCTGTTATTCTGAGTTACACCATCTTTTCCTTGAGATTTTGACCCCAAACAGTATAATTTTCATCTTGTTGCAATAGGAAGAGATATATTAAACTCAGCATCCAACTCCCTCATTTTGCAGATAAGAAAACCTAGAAATCTGTGTTTGCTGTTGTCAATACTTAATGCAGATATCAATTTTACCATCAGAAAGCATTATTGACCATACCAATACACAGGTTGTGTCTCAAGTGATAGACAAGAAAGACTCATTTTTTTTCCTCCCTGTGTCCATTACAGAGAACATCCCATTGGAGATAAGAGTTTCCAGAGTTACATTCGACAACAATCTGAGATTTCTGCGCATTCCATTTAGAATTGGAAAGATGACCCAGGATGGAGCAGTAGGATTGGATGAGGGAAGCTGAGACTTTTGAAAAGGAAAATAACAAACAACAACAAAAGACAAAGCAAGCATGGAAAGGGATCCACATGTCAGAAAATGTGTAGATAACAAGTCAAGCTTATGGAACTTGAGACTTAACGTGTTCTTTCCTCTCTCCAAGAACTGTTATAATAGTTGCTATGCACTTTATTCATCTGGTGTTTGCCAGGTGACTGAACTCCTGCCTCCCTGGCATGTTTGTTGTCATCGTCTGAATTTGCCTCAGTCCCTTGGGAATCTAGAGATCAGTTCAATGATCAAGATTGTGTGGACGTCATCTTGACAGCACTCCAGCAGTCCACCGCCTTTGGGAAGCCAAGCCTGCTGTTGTGGACTTGATTAATAGGCAGCAGAATTTTTAGAGCTGTGTATTTTTTTGTTTGTTTGTTTCACATGCAGTTTTGCTGTTCCCCATTACTGTACAGTATTCCACCCATCTCTGTAGTCCCTTAGAAAATGCTTTGTAACACTCTGCTTTTAACACATTCAATGAAGTTAAGAAGATCCTTTCTTTTTTTAAATTAGCCTGTCATTGTGTAGTTTGTAGGGGACAGGCTGGAGAACAGGGTCTCTTGTGGGTTTTTTTAAGCTAGATAATAAGTTTTGTGGCTGTAACATGCAGACTTTCTTAGAAATCCAAATCCAAATGGTACTCTTGGTATTTTTGAGATACAGAGTTTCTTCTGCAGACCTAATAGGGGCTGTAGCCTTTTGCCCAAGACAGTTCAGGGCCAACTTCAAAAATTCCAGCTAGTATCCTGGGGATGGAAAGGGACATGGAACTCCAATATCCTCTCCAAGTCTTTTACTATATCTGCCACAAGTGTGATAGAGAGCACTGTGGGACTGGTTGCTCTTGAAAGGGTCATGTTGCAAGAGGTATGAAGCATCAACTGGTGGCTTCTGGTTTAAAGGGCGCTGCCTTACTTCAGGCAAGGATAATGTGCCCAGACTAGTGCCTATCAACTGGGATTGGTACCAAATTCCAGATTTAGAGCTACAGAGCTATTTTTTCCCTACTGAATGATATTTAAAACCAGATTCCAAACTGTTGGGCACCACTTTGGGGATTTGGGAGGAATTAAAAAAAAAGATATATACATTTTCAAAATGTTTTTATTAATATTTTTAAAGACAGTTTTTTAAATGAACTCTTTGATAAAAAAATGTAACTCAGTGTTAAAGCATTGGAGCCTGTGATCATTAAATTGCCAGTGGAGAGATGCAATTTGGCAGTGTTTTTTTTTTCTTTTTTTAACAGATCAATGATTTTCTCCTAGAGAGGAATTTCCTCTACCAATAGATTAATGTATTCTTTCCAGATGATAGTCTTAGAGAGCTGCCTAAGGCACAAATAGGGTTAAGTGACCTTAGAATCAAGGTCACACAGCCAACCCACATCAGAGAACCCAGGTATCCCCCAGTTGAAGGCCAACTCTCTAGCCATTTCGAGTATGCCAGTAAAGAGGGATAAATAAACTGTGTATCTCACTAATACCAATAAGTGGTGTTGGAAGGGAAGAAATCTTAAGATTGAAAAATACATGTTCTTTGACTGCCAAAACTTTGTTCTGCCAGTTCCTAAAAAAAGTGTTTTGCCCTTGTCACCCTGAATCCTCTTCAGAGCCTTGGCCATGGTTTTGGGAGCAGCTTTCATAGGGCAGCAGCTACAGATGCTTTTGGTGGGGAGGTTAATGGAACAAGTTGGACCAGAATTTTAAAAAAACATGCAAGTAAAAACCTCTTCATTTTGCTATCAAGCTCGTTTGCTAGAGCATTTAAAAGCCAGTATTCTCAATGGGTTTGCAATGTGCTTATGTGGCTGGCTGGTTTTTGCAAAGCTCTGTTTTATAGTATGGTGATGTTTACGTCATAATTTCTCTCTGTTCTTGTTTGGAAATATTATAGTTCAGACTCTTAACCTAAGTGGGGAAAAATGATGATGTTCTTTGTCATCAAAGAAATAGTGGAGGGTGGGTAGTAAAATGATGCAGAAAATCAAATTTGGGGCACACAGCAATTAGGCAGCCACTAAACTGCAATTTTTAACATGGGTTTATAACTTAATATTCTGTTTATAAAATACTAATGATCTGTGATGTATTTTACTTGCCAATTAAAACAAATGTTTTATTCTTTCTGAAAACAGGCTTTGGTTTTTCATTAGTGTTGCATTTATGATTCTCTATATATGTGGGGTGGTCTTATTGGGAAGAATTTAAGGCCTGATAGAAGTAGCTATTATTAGATATCATCTGAACAGAGGCAAATGGAGAGAAATGGACATGGAAATTGATCTCATGTGGAATCTCATTGAATGATCATTTAAGTCTTAAGGTATATTCCCCTGTTGCTGGCATGAATTAGAACATAATTTACTGAGGAGCCTTTTAGGTAGAAATTGTAACCAATGGAATTGCACATGTTTCCAGATGTTATTCACCTTGAAAGATGGGAAGAAAGTGGAAGGCCACGATAAGTAGGGTTGATGTGCCCTTCAGATGACTAATAAGATGCTTACTAAGTGTGGAATGACAAGATAGGAATATGGCTGGCACTGCTCCCATGTCATTCATTAATGTCAGTGCAGTCATTGGGGAAGAGTGGTCAGTTCAGGGGAAAGAGAATGGACCAAGACCAGAAGGGTAAAAAAGAAAAGTGAGGTCACTACAAAGGTATGTGAGTGGCTTGGCCCAGGGGAAGTAGATTGAAATTGGTAGTTAAAATAAAACCAGGGATAGGCAATTAGGTTAATAGATAATCAATAAAGGAGGTGAACAGAATGGTTACTTTGGTTTCTTTGATTTGATTTCTTTTTTTATATACACTGAAAGTCCTTCTCTCTGCAATCAGTAATTTTATATATATATATATATATATATATATATATGTAGAGAGAGAGACACACACAAAAAGAATGGGGAGGGAGGAGGAAGAGAGAAATGCTGCTATTTGAAGTTAGATTTTTCGGGAGAGAAAGACAAATTGAGAAACTTATTAAGATATATCAGAAAATGACATGTTTTTCTGGATGTTTCAAAATGTAGGAATGATAGTCTCAGTCAGGGATGGAATTGAGCTAAAGAGAGCTAGTAGATATTGATTGGCCTTTGGTCTTTCAAATCAGAGCAAGAACTCTAAAAGTTAAAAGGATTTGGAAAGAGTAGATGCATTTAACTTCCAAGTCAGGTGTCACATAGAATTATATGGATAGTAGAGCAAGAAAATTATTAAGACAAGTTCAAGTTCAAGAACCAATATCCAAGATGAAAACCAACAATAAAAACCAATGTCCCAGACATATGAATAAATGTAAACAACTTGAATGATAAAGTGAAATGAAGACCACGATGCAAGGAAATACTTTCTACATCATAGGGGTTAAGGGGATGGTACCTTCACAATTTGGAAAATTTATATAAAAATTTTTGGCCTTCCCTTCAAACCAGAGAAAAATTCTGATTTTTTTCTTTTATGAGGTGTTTACAGTACCTAATTATAATATTTGGGTTGATGTTGTACAATAATATGCACATATTTTGCACATTTTAAGTTTCTAAACTTTTTCTGTGTCATTTGCTGGTCTTCATATGTCATGAGACTACTGCAAAATTCCCCCCAAAATCCATTTAATTTCTTATGTCAACCCATGTTATTTTGAAACCAATGGGAAAAGTCAAGATATAGAAGGAATAACTATGGATAAAACTTCATAGACTTCTTAAATGTCTAGCAATCCATATGTCTAGTTAGCAGCTCTAATGAGCTAATGCAACTGTATTTGCTCAGACTACAATTTTCATTAATACTTCAAGACTCCATATTTTCATCCTGATGTGTGGATATTTCAATAACATTCACAACTGGTGGCTCATGGTTCCATCCATTGTATTCCAATCTCTTCCCTCTTTAGCATTGCCCCAAAGAATTCACTCAATTTGTATTTAGTCTAACATATATTTATATGCTTTATTTACATATAAATATATTTTCATCTATACATTTTCAACTGCTTTGGAGCCTGCCATTAGAAAAATATAAATACAAATAAAAGTATATATATATATGTATATATATATATATGCATATATACGCATATGTTTTGTATATATACATATACTCATACACATGTACAATTATATATTATATGAAATATATGTTCAATACGTATGTATAGATATAAAGTGTATACTTTACAAAATAATTCCCATGTGCATATATATGTGTGTTATGTGCATATGCATGTATATATACATTCACATATATACATGCATACACGTACACACACGTGATCATAATCAGTTTAGCAAACTTCATTTAACCCAAGCATGGAATGTTAGCAAACTTTCCTAATACTAATATCTGTGATGAATACTAATACCTGAGGAGAAGGGAGGGCCATAATCTAGGCCACCTGTCCCTAATGTTTCCCTGCCACTTTGTCCCTGTGAATTTGCCCCATAATAACAATCAAATATAAGAGCCTAAGTGCTCACTTTTCTCCAAGATATCCTCTTTTGTTGCTTTTGAAGTTCTGGCCAGATTTTTATGCTTTTCTGGACTGGAATAAGTCATGTACTGGAGTTTCTCACTGTATTAAACATTATTCAGTTTAATACAAATTTCAGACTTTTATTTTATTTCTTGTGGACTTAGGTTAAGTACCTGACAGAGGTGAGTGACCTGTCTCCAATTTAGCAAGCTATCTTTGCAGAAAGCTTTTCTTCTTTTTCTTTAGAACTATGAATTTTCCTTCCTTTTAGTTGCAGTTGCTTTTTGTCTTCTGCTATAATAAGAATGTCAATATAACTTGGTCCCTCCAGTTGTTGTGCTACTTTTTTTCATCCATAGATCAGTAGCTCACATTTAAAATACCAGCAATTAATTTGATGTTTATAGATATAGCTGTCCTGGTAGTCCTCCTTAAATAAACATTCTGAGAAGATTTTATCAGAGAAAAAGGTTGGAATTTACTTAGATTCCTTTGAAATATTTGTGAATTGTCAAATATTTAAAGGTGAAGAACTGTTGGCTCAGATTTACAAAGCAAACTATGTATAATTTTTATCAATAATATCATATTACTTAATAACATATCGCAGGGAAGGCAACTAGGTGGCGCAGTGGATAGAGCATCAGACTTCATAGTCAGGAGGACCTAAGTTCAAATCTGGCCTCAGACACTTAACACTTCCTTGCTGTGTGACCTTGGACAAGTCACTTAACCCCAATTGCCTCAGCAAAATAAATAAATTAATTAATTAATTAATTAATAAAATATAGCATGCAAATTATGCATGAGAATACAAAATTTTGACAAATAAAACTAGAATTGTTTCTAAAAACCTTCTTTTTAAAATATAGGATTCAAGTTCCTCATGAATTTCATCAAATCATTGCCCAGTTATCTTTGTACCTTTAGATTTTAGTACCAGAGAAACGATTTTCTCTAGGCTATTCAGGGTATAAAGGAATAACTCTTTTGACCAAGTTATTCAAAATAGAGATGGTCAACAGAGCATATATATGAGGCCACCATTTAAAGCATTTATATTCTTATCTACATATGCAAATATAGGAATTAGTCCATGTGAGTTATTTTACATTCCATAGAATGCAGTATCATACCTTACCATTATGATGACATCACCATTCTCCCAAGAATACTATATGATTATGAGTTATGGAATACCACAATCAAAGTTGTAGACTTACATATAAGACAAAGGAAAAGCACAGGAGAAGGGGATTAGGAGGCTGGAATGCATTACCAACAAAAACTACTTAGGACAAGCAACATAAAGGATATTATCAGAGATTCATGAGACTGGAAGAAAAGGTGAATTGGTCAACCAAAGAACAGCCCAAATGGTTTGTTGATATCCGTGAAATACTAAGTTGTCTAGAACCGGACTTCTTTTTATTATAGCTTTTTGTTTACAAAACATAGGCATGGGTAATTTTTCAACATTGATCCTTGAAAAACCTTCTGTTCCAACTTTTCCCTCCTTCCCTCCCCACCTCCTCCCCTAGATGGCAGATAGTCCAATACATGTTAAATATGTTAAAGTATATGTTAAATCCAATATATGTATACATATTTATACAGTTATCTCTCTGCACAAGAAAAATCGTATCTAGAAAGAAAGAAAAAAACCTGAGAAGGAAAAAAAAAATGCAAGTAAACAATAGCAGAAAGAGTGGAAAGGCTATGTTGTGGTCCACAATTATTTCCCATTGTTCTCTCTCTGGCTGTAGATGATTCTCTTCTTTACTAAACAATTGGAACTGGTTTGAACCATTTCATTGTTGAAGAGAGCCACATCCATCAGAGTTGATCATCGTATAATCTTCTTGTTGCCATGTATAATGATCTCCTGCTTATTTCACTGCCTCTCTGAAATCCTCCTGCTGGTCAATTCTTACAGAACAATAATATTCCGTAACATCCATATACCACAATTTATTCGGCCATTCTCCAATTGATGGACATCCATTCAACTTCCAGTTTCTGGCCACTACAAAAAGGGCTGCCACAAACATTTTTTTCACATGTGGGTCCCTTCTTTAAGCTCTCTTTATGATATAAACCCAGTAATAACATTTAGAACAGGACTTCTTAAACTTTTTTCCATTTGTGATCTCTTTTTGCCCAAGAAATTTTAAGTTATATTGAATATATAAAATAGATATACAAATCAAACATCCAGTGTTATGCAATCCCATATAGGACTGCAACCCACAGTTTAAGAAGCTTTTTGATGCAGAAGACCCCTAACACCTCTGTGATACTCTTCATGGATTTATGTAATGAACCAAAAGTCACACTGGATGAGAATATATGAATAGGATCCAAGTTCCATCTTTTGGGGGCATTATCCACATCAAGGAAATCACACATCTATGGAAATATAATTATTATTAAGTAGAAAGTAAGTACACTTTCAGCATTATCAAAGTTAAGACAACTATTAGTCACTTAACAGGAAGTCACAGATCCATGGAAATATGGAAATATAATTATTATAAAGTAGAAAGTAGGTATGTTTTCAGGATTATCACAGTTAAGACAACTATTGTCCAACTAATTAACAAGCATTTAAATGTTTGTTATATATGCCAGGCACGGTATTGTGCCCTAGGAATACTAAACCAAAAAATTAAGGTCTCTGACTTCAGTATAACAGCCTGGGTTTCTATGGAAATGAGAAACGTTCAGGCAGATGTTATCCCTGTACAGGCAACCCACACTAGCCCCTCCTGCAACTATGAACAGAGTAGAAGCCACCACTTCCAAACCTCCAGAACCTTTGAGGTCACGGGGTTAGCTATCTGAAGAAAAGAAACACAAAATGAGGCAGGAACTACCAGGTACTCAAGTGCAAGCTCACCTTGTTATGGTCCCTGAGAGATGGTCAAGGATGCCTTGACAGTGAAGCAGAGAAAAATATGCTGTCTTTCTCTACCCCTCACTAGAAGCACATTTTACTTTCTGGAAAGCCCCATTGAAGGGAATACATCCAGGAAACTCTCGCCTCATTTAAAAAGTCATCAGCTCTTCCAATTCAGCAGCCAATGAAGGGACTTCATTTCAAATTGTAAACTTTTTAACTCATTAGACAACTGCTAGAGCTCTCATGAATATGGACTGGAACCATGTCCCAAATACCTCCACATACTCTGAGAAATAGCCTGGACAAGTTCATTAACTCACATAAGTAAATATAACATATCTAGAAGGTAAATACAAAGCAGTAGAAACACTGACAGCTAGAAAGCTCAGAAAAACTTCATGCAGGAAATAGCTCCTGAGCTGAGTTTTGAATGAAAGGAAAGATGCTTTAAAAAAATCATAGTGCTACAATGGAAAGGGATCTTGAATATGCACCAAATCCAACTGCCTCATTCAACAGTCAAGGAACCTGGACTTAACTAAGTCACAGAAGCATTAAGCTACTAGATCAGGATCTAGGATCAGGACCTCTGATTCCAAAGCTTTGGCTCTTTCTACTGGACCACATTGTCAAATATCAACTTATCTGAAATGGAGAGAAGAGACACGGGAGACACCATCATGGCTAAATCTTCAAACTGGATGATTCAATTAGCTCTTGAATAATCCACTATTGACTATATTGTGGTTTAAGGCCAGACAGAGCAACTTTTGACGTCAGTTTCTGTTTGAAGTGATGTCATAGGGGACACATGGCAACAAGTGGACCTCTCATCCTGACAGTAAGTCTCCCAAAGTCCATTTCCCTAGGGAGGGGACCCAGAGGAAAGGTTTCTAAACCATGCTTCCAGTCTGAGGTTTATTTTTTTTTTCAGAATCAACATCTCTCATTGGCTTTTTCTTTCCCATGATTTAAAAGAGAAAGAGAAACAAATCATGGAGAAGGAGACAGTACACAGACGACACAGGCTCATCACAGGGGTTCCACCCACTGTCATGGCCCCTGGGCTTCACAAAGGGGTCACTGAAGCATCTGAACTTCAGAGGAGCAAGAGTGTTGGGGGATTTCCCCCCAAGGGAGAACCTGTGGCTCCCATTGAGAAGCTGCTGCAGGAGTTTGGTGAGAGAGGGCCCTGGAGCCTGAGACTTTCTTGGGGGAGAAGACTTTGGGGTCCTGATGCTCTGGGAATAAATGTTGCAAAGAAAGACAGACAGTTAATGTTTTTGAAGCCATGATGCTAGTGGGGGAGGGGGATAGGGAGAAAGAAAGCATGCAAACGAAAAAATAGACACTTTATGGAAATAAAGTAGGCCCCATTTGAGGAAGCATCAAAGGGTCTCCAATTTAGAAGTCAAAGGTAATTTAGGTATAGTTCATCAAGCTGCCCCATGATATTACAGTTGAGGAAACCAAAGCCCTACTTAACTCCACTGAAGTTAAGTGACATACTTAAGTTACATCAAGCTTGGTTTTGGCTGTACTGTATTACTTCCAGCTGTTCTTCTCAAAGAACCAAGAAGAAAAAAATGATAGCAAAGATATTTGACTCTTCCCAGAGATGTAAAGCTATCTTTTATTTATAAGCAAAAAATTGGGAACTTATGCCATTGAAGGCGGAACCAATATTTATGCTTCTCAAAGATGCTACAGTTGAACAAAGCATGATTTTTCCAGTTGGTTCTGGCTTGTAACAATTACACTTGAAATAGTACAGTATTTAGGCAGAACTGTGCTTTCAAGATCCTAGGTTCATATTTTCAACTGAAAATATTTTCAAAGTAATGGGATGATACTATTTTATATGTAAGAGTATTTTTACAAAGTCCCTACACATATATTATGTAAATAAGTTAGTATATACAACAAGGGGAAATGATAACATTTATGCATATATGTATAACATTTTAAAAAGTCTTAACTGGGATATATGTGTATCATATACATATAACATATGTGTACATATATATTTGTGTGTTTACATATTATACACTTTATCTGATATTAGTGAATTTTGAGACTCTCCAGCTTTTCCCCTTCTATCTAAGGATTTCAGAACATTTTGCTCAAATTTGAGGGAACATAAACTTGTAGAGAAACAAATGTGTAGAGATTCCTAATCCAGTGACTTGTCTGTAAAAGTTGCATTGTGAGTTAATAGTATTTAGACCCAGCATACTTTCCTTTACCTGCCTAGAATCCCTAAATTAATTCTGGGAGATTGAATTTCTGAGACAATTCCATAAGTAATTTTTAATAAAGAGTTAAAAATAAAATTGTGATAAATGAAATCTATTACTTGAACCTTTCAATTTGGGGGCAAAATTAAACAAGGAGAATTTAACTTTTTATGTTATGTATGAAAATCTAACAAATTCCATCAATTCTACTATTGCATAAAAATGAAGTATGAGTTAAGAAATATTAGATTAAAATATTAGTTTTTATCAGCATCACTTTAATATTTTATATTTGGAGCCTGCCTCACTTTAATATTTTATATTTGGAGCCTGAAAGGATCTCAGAAGCAATCTACCCAGGTCTTTCTTTATCACTGTCCAAGTTAAGTGGTACCATACTAATGGGCTTGGTGTGAAGAATATCTAAATTCAAATCTAGTCTCAGAAATTTCCTAATTGTGTATAACAAATTACTTAACATCTATTTCCTTATCTTTAAAATGTGAGTATGATAGCACCTTCCTGACAAGATTTTTGGGAGAATCAAATGAGATAATAATTGTAAAACTTTTTTTTAACACCTGGACATAGATAGTAAAGTGTTTCCTTCCTTCCTTGTTATAGTTACAGCTATACTTCTCACCAACAACACAATCATGATTTCTCCAGTTTTCTCAAGAGGTTTATATACATTGTACAAACAGTAAATTTACTTTGATTCATTATAACTTTTAAAAATAGAATACATATAGGACACTACATACTCAAAAGGCAATGGAAAAGACATCTAGGAAATGTATGATCAGAAAAGAAAATGGGTTGATCACCAAATGAGACTGAGAGGGAGAGAGGAATAGCTCAGGTGCTGCAGAGGTACTCACAAAATGCTGAAACACTAAGAGATCCTCCATATTTTCAGGTCAATGTTTTTTGGTGACATGGACAAGATTCATAGAGACTTTGGTGGGTTATGATCTAAATTTGAAAGGAATGCCCACATTAATAAGATCAGACATGCACTGATTTTCTTTTTTTTTTAATTATAGCTTTTTATTTACAAGATATATGCATAGGTAATTTTTCAGCATGGACAATTGCAAAACCTTTTGTTCCAACTTTTCCCCTCCTTCCCCCCACCCCCTCCCCCAGATGGCAGATTGACCAATACATGTTAAATATGTTAAAGTATAAGTTAAATACAATATATGTATACATGTCCAAACAGCATGCACTGATTTTCAAGTGTACCCTTGAAAGAAAAAATATCTCTAAAACAAGCAATGATAAAGAATGTTGTAATGTGAAGGGAGCAACAGTTTGAATGACCTCCTTTACCTTGTTGTCCAAATTACACTTGGACGTTGACTGGTTAACAAAAGATAATCAAATATAATCAAATAGCCTAAGAAAAACTGAAGATAATTCCAAAAGAATAGAATTATTAAGGAATCGCTAGAAAGCAAATGCTTAAAATCATTGAATCGCATCTTCCTCCCACGGGCAGAACTGTATTTAGTAGCATCTTACCAATAGGATTAAGCCCAGTATCTTGTTTCTAAGGGAGATGAGAAGTGCAGCTGAGGTCGACATGATTGCTCTAATTTTTTTTGGCCCCAAAAAGCAGAGATAGAAGCTGTGGGTAGAAATTGCAGAGGAAGAATTTGACTTAATACAATATTGAAAGTTTTCCCAAAGGGGAACCTGTCTGGCTTAGAAAGTGGTAAGTTTCCTGGAACAGGATGCATTCAAGCAAAGGCTGGAATGGCTGAGGATTTTATAGAAAGAATACCTGGACCAGATAAAGAGCCAAAAAGAGGATCTCGGTTTGAATCTCCACTCTGTTACCTACTTCCTGTGTGACCTTGGACAAATCCCTTCATTCCTTTTGGGTTTAGTTTTCTTCATCTGTAAAATGGGAGGGTTGGATAGACCCCTTCCAACTCTTTTAGCTTTAAGATATCTCTCTATCTTAAATACCTTCTTTGAAGAAGGTTTATTGGTTTAGTCTTTATCTAAAGGCAAAGACAAAGACATCCTTGTCTGAAAATGAAGAGGCAGAGGAAGAAAGTGAAAGCATCGGAACTCCACTCTGCTGCTTCTGACTCTCCCTTCCCTTAGTAGTGATGGGACATAGGGAAATAAAAAGAAACTCAGCATTCTTTAATTAGTTGGTTGATTGTTTGGTCTTTCATTCTCAAAGAAAACCAAAGTGACATTATATTAGAGCCAAGTTACAAGGTTTCCAACTGATGCCGATCAGACCGATACAAGCTTGAAATGCTCTACCACAAATCTGTCACAAATAGTTCATGTGAACATCTGGGGTGACTTCTCAAGCTTTGCACATCTCATGTTTCTTTTAAGCTACTTCAATTCTGCTTTGCTTATGGAACGCACAGCATGCTGAGTGGTTCTGTGCTAGGGTCTCTTTCATGTAGGGAATCAACTTTAACAATTTCTTTGCCCTTGGTTGGAAGAACCTTGCCATGTCTCTTTGGTTCCCACTCTGTAGCTTGGTCCATAATTTTTGAAGGGAGCACCAGGACAAAGAAGGCATGAATTGGAGATAGAGGACCTGTATTTGAATCCTGGCTCTTCCAGTCATTAGTTGAGTTGACTCTAGATAAGTCATTCAATCTCTCTGGAACTAGGCTGTTGTCTCTTTTGCAAAATGACAGGGCTGAATGAGATCCCTAAGATCCTTTCCAGCTCTCCATCTATGATGTGATCTGAGGGAGATATGTACTATTTAGCAAATGCCATTTTGTCTAGGGTTTTCATTTTAGTGAAGAGAGTTCCTTGTCTGCACAGATGGCTCAAAAGAACTAATCTGGCTTTCACAAATTTCATTAAACGGAAAAAAATCTCATAGACAGATGCCCAGAGGAATTCTGATCTTTGTTAATAGGCTTTCTATTCATGCAAAAGCATTGCTTTGATTTGTTATGTCTTTTTATCCTGGAATCAGGTGAAGGGAGTAGGGATACAGTAGTTAACAGAGATAATCCTGAACAATTAAAAGATATAAATGACTTATCTATGTGTTGAATGTTCCTCCAACCCAAGATAACATAAATACCTTGAAGGTTTTTTTGTGTGTGTTTCTATATGCAGAAATGAGAAAAGTGCCTTACATACAGTAGGGACTTAACAATCTGTTCATATTTGCGTTATGAATGAATTAATGAATGAATAAAAATGAGAGGATAGAACAACATAGGGGTGGAGGACTCAGCAGCAGCAGAAGGTATTAATACAGGAAAAGTTGTGACTAGGATTTTATTGTACCTGATACAAATTTGCCTGGGATAAGAAGCATGTAAGGCATTACAGTTGAAGGAATAATTGGGGAAATTGGGAAGGAGGTATATAGGGATATATAGGGAAACCAGACAGAAATTTTAAGACACTAAAAGGCTACTGCTGGTAAGGCCTGTCCCATTTGCTCAAAGGAAGTAGGTTATCTTGGTAGTTTCTATCTTGATTGATATTTTTCTTTCTTTCCTGTTTTCTTTCTTTCATTTTTTAAACCAGTTAGAATTAAATGACTTGCCCAGTGTCAGAAAGCTAGTGGATTTGAACTCAGTCCTCCTGACTTCAAGGCTGGTGCTCTATCCATTGCACCACTTAGCTACCCCTTTATTCACTCTTCTTGAAACTGAGTCAGTTTTTTCACACTTTGGAAGGAAAGGAACAAATTTTTATTATAACTATGATGATTATAATCTCTAGTGACAGACACTGTGTTAAGCACTGTACAAATTTTATTTCATTTGACACAATTCCTCTTTATATTTTAGTTGAGGAAATTGAAACAGAAGAGATAAAGCAAGTTGTGAAGTTCATACATTAAGTTGTCATGTTTGAACTCAGGTTTTCCTAATTCTGGACTCCTAATGGTGCTAACTGCCACAAGCTATTTTTTGGCATCATAGAAGTCTGATTATTGAGGAAAGAAATGAAGTTATCTAGTAGAAATCCTAGATGCTTTGGGGGAGGGGGTTGAACTTAGGCTTCCCTCTGCCCCCAAAACACCCTTCATACTATTATATCAGAACTTACATGAACTTTAGGGACTATCTCATCCAACTCCATTTCATAGAAGAAATTTCTGAAACTCTACAGATTCGTTATAATTTATCCAAAGTCATAGAGAAAGGGTTATTCAATTTATAGAATCAATTTTAGATGAGCAGTGGTGGTCAAATCTCATAAGATCATACTGTTAGATCTGGAAGGAACGGAGACCTTCTTGACCAATCCCTCCTTTTTTAGAGGAAATAGCTACCAGAGTTTATATCAGAACAGAGATTAGAATTCAGCTTTCTGGTTTAGCACTTTACCCCTCAGTTTGGTGAAATTTATGGAGCTAGACTCTTTCAGAACAGGTAGTTCATGGTCTCATTTAACATCTACCTAACACTTTTGGATGAGGAAATAGAAGTTGAGAGAAGTCAAATAATTTCTCCAGGATCTCACCATATGTTCATTATACCATACAGATGCCTGGACAAGTTGCTGAGCAGAGTTCTTGGGTGTTCTTCTTTGCAAAATCCAGGTTCCAAACTCTCATTTTCTTTGTTAAAGACCCAAGTAGGACAAGATTTCAGGGAATATCACAAGGGTTTGGACTAGGGAAGAAGGAAGGTTTTTTTTTTTTTAAGCAGGGGCTAAGATGCTACTTGTGTAGCCTAATTTTGTTTATCGTGAACATCTTTCTGGCCAAAAAGGGGACATATGTTATTTTGCAGCCCAGGACAGGCACCCAATAATCATTCTCCCACCTACTACCTTCTTTAGAGAAATCAGAGGTCTTGGGTTCAAATCCTAACTTTTCTACCTTTTGCAATTTTGGGTAAGTCGCTTCCTCCATCTAAATATTGGGAAGGTGGGAACACATTAGACTCTAGCTCCTTGTTGTTTGATAATAGTAGCTGTTGTTTGAGGTAGGGAGAGAGGAAGGAAGCCAGGACTAGCTTGACATCTAGCTTGGCCTGGGGATAGGAAAGAAATCCTGGCTTCCTGAGTAATAGTTAAGTGATCCTTCAGGGGCGATGCCTAAGCAGTATATTCTCCTTGGAAAGGGGACAGTACAGTTGCTAAGCGGTTTGGGTGCCTGTCCTGGGCTGAAGTTTAAATATTTGGCCACACAATGAGAAGTTGAGGCTCATTGGAAAAGATGTTGGGATGTCAGAAGATTGGATAGAGAGATGGTATCATGGAAACCATGAACATGAACTTGGATGGTCTTTGAGAGATTGTAGAGGAGAGAAGGATCTATTATACAATGGTCCAAGGGGTCACAAAGAGTTGGACTTGAACGAACAACAAAAATGTCTATGATGATATATGTTAGATTTATTTCATTTTACAGAATCTATGCTAAATAGGGTAATAGGGTTGGAGATGGTAGAGTCTGGAGGAGGAGAATAACATAAGCTAATAAAGCAGAAATTATTTGAAGGTTGGCTATTGAAAACGCTGAAATACTGTAAGAAGTTAATAATAAAAGTAAGCATTTCTGTAAGATTTAAAGAGGTAGAAAAGCAAATGATTTGCTTCTTTAGTAACTAGTAATGAATTTCGAAATGGTGCTCTATAATACCAAGAATTATTACTGGTCATTAAGATTTTGGAGGTTCAAAGCAGGAGTGATATGAGTTTTAAATTAGATACTAGAATCTTAAAGCACTATATAAATGCAAGTTATTATCATCATTAATTATCACTCAGCTACCCAGCTTTAGTCTAATGATGATTTTTATTCATTGAACCTTCTATTGTACTCCTGCTAAGCCTAAGTTATGTTTTTAAAACCATACAGGAGTGTGCTGTTGAGCAGGTGTGGGTGAGGGTGGTTGGTAGAAAAGGCAAGCATAGACTTTTAGATTCATATATATTTATATGTTCTTACAATAGAAAAATCAATAAATCAAGTCCTGATTTGGTAGCCCATTCACCAATTTGTGAGGTGGAAGTACACACTGAAGATTTAAAGTCTGTACAAGCTAATTAAAGCTGATTCCAGCCCACCCCAGGTTTTAAACCTTCACTGAGCAAATATTTCTATGAAGATCATTTGATTTAGGAGTTGATAAAGGAACCTCTTTACAGGGTCTCTGATCCCAGGCTTTATGTTGTTCTACTCCCATTGCATATTTACATTTAATGAATCAAGAACATTACTGATAAGTAATATTTTTTCTTTTAAGAAGGTGAAGATTTGGACAAAGAGTCAAAAGGTGAAGCTGAGGATATTAGCTGGTAAGTGAACAATTTTTTTTACCAGTTTAATTAAAGGGATGAGATAAATGATTATTTCTCTTTTTTCTATTTAATAACTAATTATTGCATTGGTTCCAAGTTTTTTTTTCCCTTTTTCTACTTCCTCATTCAGAAATCAATCAGTATGGGAAATCTTTCTCAAAGATTTACTCAGACCAAAATTTAATTAGACAGTAAAAAATTCTAAGTTTGTGCTAATGGGAAAATTTCTGCTCATTATATTTACTCATACAGGGCTGGGGAGATATTGATTCTTCTCTCCCTTTTGTGAGAGGTGACATAGAAACTGATAAGTCTCTTTGACCAAGACTTGAAGAATTCAAGTCCCTTGCTCCAAGACCCTCATTGTAATATATCTCATTCTCTTTGTAATATTCATTTTCTCATTAATTTTTAACTAATCAAAATTGATTGCCGTCTTCAGGAATACTTACTCTCTTCCAAGATCATATAAACCATGAGTCCTACCACTATGAGGGGTCTTTGGTCTAAGACAGAGACAGCCAAATAGCTATATTTTCATTAAACACTGGAAATAATTAATAAAATGATTTGCACTACCCAGAAATTATGTCTCTTGAATTTTTTAAAATGTCACATGGAAATCAGATTGTAAGATTGGAGAGGACAGAGATCACATTTTGATATACAGCTTATGCTCAATTATATCTTCCTTATTGAACAAGGTTTATTCATTCATCCAACAATCATTTATAGACTCTCTGCAGTGTGCAGGGATAGAAGTCCTTATCCACAGAATGCTTGCCATGTCACATGATATATGGGTTAATGATGTTACAAAATACCTGGAAAGTCTCAGGGAAATTATCCAATCAGAAGAATCAAGGAAATTTTCATGTTTTTGTAACCAAGTTGCTCAGAGATAAGTGACCTTATCTCTAGTCTCATTTTATAGAAGAGAAAATTAATACCCAAAGATGGGTAATGATTAGTTGAATATAATTCAAGTAATATAAGCAGCATAGTTGGAATTGAATTTGGGTCTTCCTAAGCCAGATCCATTTTCTTTCTTTTTTTTCTTTCTTTCTTTCTTTCTTTCTTTTCTTTCTTTCTCTTCTTTCTTTCTTTCTTCTTCTTTCTTCTTCTTTTCTTTCTTTCTTTCTTTCTTTCTTCTTTCTTTCTTTCTTCTCTCTTTCTTTCTTCTCTCTCTTCTTTCTTCTCTCTCTTTCTCTCTCTTCTCTCCTCTCTTCTCTTTCTCTCTTCTCTTTCTTTCTCTCTCTCTTTCTCTCTCTCTCTTCTCTCTCTCTCTTTCTCTCTTTCTTCTCTCTCTCTCTCTCTCTCTTCTCTCTTTCTTTCTTTCTCTCTCTCTTTCTCTCTTTCTTTCTCTCTTTCTTTCTTTCTTTCTTCTTTCTTTCTTCTTCTTTCTCTTTCTTTCTTCTTTCTTTCTTTCTTTCTTTCTTTCTTTCTTTCTTTCTTTCTTTCTTTCTTTCTTCTTTCTTTCTTTCTTTCTTCTTCTTCTTTCTTTCTTTCTTTCTCTCTCTCTTTCCCAAGATAGTGAGGGAAGATAGAGATTTGTTCAGCTCTCTTCAAACCCATGAAGAATGTGAGGGTCAAAGGAGGAAATTTGCTTATAATGAAGTAGAAGAAGACATATGAGAAATAGTTGGACTCAGACTAAATGTCAAGATCTATATTTGATCTAAATTGAAGACTGAGAAATTTGAAGACCATATTGAGGTCTAAGAATTCTGTGAAAACTACTACTGTGCTAATAAGATTTTTGGATAAAGTGATTGTTATGGAAATTAATTTATTCTGGTGTTTTTCTCATTTCTCTACATCTACTGTAGCTGTTCCATAATAATTACCCATAAAATAATTTTATTTACAATATCTACTTGTGTAAGAAGGCTTTAGAATTTTGTCTGGATCATTTGCCTATCAAACTCTTCCATCCATCTATTTGGATATATCTTTTATTTTGAAAAATGTTTTTAAATTTTATTGGTATCTTTTCTTTTAATATTATCTTCATTTCCAATTATATCTCTCTGCCTCTCCCCTACCAAGAGAGTCATCCTTAATAACAAAACATAAAGAGGAAGAGAAAAGAAAGAGAACCAAGAAACACATTACTTTAGTCTGGGAACATATGCAACCCATGTTCCACAACCACAGTCTCGTTTCTGCCCCTCCACCATACCTCTGTAAAGAATGAAGAGAGATACATGTTCTCATCTCTGCCTCGGGCCAAACTTGCTCATTATTATTTTGTGGTTTTCAATTTGGGCTCTTGTTGTCATAAGTTTTTACAATAATAAGTTAATTATAATAAGTTTTTACATTCTTCATTCTTCTCACCCTACTTTGCATCAGTTCATATAAGTCTTCCCTTGCAACATATTCTTTTATCTGAAAAAAGGCATCATCTTAGATAATAGAAGTTTCACTTTGACTCTTCCATTTTTCTGATTTATAGGGAGACAAAATACCGTGTATGTGAATGGATAGAAGATGGGGTATCTAGAGAAGGGAGAGCCTAAACAAGGAAGGAATCACTATCTTCTTTCATACTTGTTTATGAGCAATGCACAAACAAGATCTATTAATTACTTAATTACAAGAAATAAATTAGAACAGAACATAATCTATTTACCAGGTGTCATTTAAGGGAGATTTTTTTGGAACCCTCATGATGTCATTGGTCTATACCTCAATCTGATGAGAATGTGTTTCCCATCAGTAATATTTACTGTCTTAGAGAGTTGCTTGGAGGCACTGAACAACTAAATGACTTGGCCAGGGTTACAAAGTTAGAAAATATTAGAGATGGGTATTAAACCCAAGGTCTTCCTTACTTTGAGGCTTACTGCTTACATTAGAAAGATAGATAGATACAGATATAAATAGGTATGGCTAGATATATAGATGTATAGCATATATATACATAAACATATAATGTACAGAATACATACATATTATATATGTATGTACATGTATATACATATGTATATATATATATATATATATATATATAGAGAGAGACAGAAACAGACAGACAGAGACAGAGACAGAAGGGAGAGAGAGAATGAGAGAGAAAGTCAATGTTAATCCAAGGCCCTCAGAAGTGAATTAAACCTTGCCAGAGACACAGAGAGAGAGACAGAGAGAGTGAATATTAATCCAAGGATCTTGGAAGTGAATTGAACCTTGCCATTTTCTTCCTCAAAATAATCTATTTTAATATGCTTAAAATTTTCCAAATTTTAGTTTTCAAGTCTAAGGAGCATTCATTTACTAGGCAGTGTAAACAAAGAATGGGAAATCCTTACTTGTTCATGAAGGGTTCTTTTAGACTACAAATTAAAAAATTCTCATGAATTAGAATCCAGAAGTGGACCCCAGAGACATAACTAGGAAATTTGATCATGTTCCATGTGAATTCTATGTGTGTTGCTCTTCACTTTCTGTACAAATTAATTGAAGGAATTCTCCTTCCTCCTCCTGCCAAGACTAATCATCCCCAATTGCCAAAGTTCTATTTAGATAATGTGCAGAGGTGGAAGAGGATAGGGTGAAAACAATACCAAATCTTTGCCTCTGATGGGGCTTGAGGAAGGGCAGGATTTCAACCAAAAAAAAATAAAGATTAAAGCCAAGAAGATTTTGGACACCTGTGATGTTCACTTTCAGGCAACTATTTAGTTGTTTTGTTGTTCAGTCCAACTCTTCGTGACTCCATTTAGAGTTCTCTTGGCAAAGATATTGGAATAGTTTGCTGTTTCCTCTTCCAGCTCATTTTACAAATGAGGAAACTGAGACAAGCAGGATGAAATAACTTGCCCAGGGTCACGCAGCTAATAATTGTCAGAGGTCAAATTTGAACTTGGATTTTTCTGTCTCCATGTCTCTGGTACTCTATCCACTATACTACTGCTCTACCCTCTCCCATTATACTGACTGTTTATATCACTTTACTAAGAAAACCCCAAATGGAATCACAAAGAGTTGGATATGAATGAAAAATGATTCAACAAAGTAAGAAGGGAGTAAAGTGTAAGAAGATTGGAAAGATATAAAGGAGTTAGGTTTGAAATGCCAAACAGATTTTGTATATGATCCTGGAGGTAATAGACCCCAATCTCAGAGAAGAGTGTTACTTCAGCATCTAGCCCAGCTCACAGAGAAATAACCAAATCTGGAAAATGGGACCAAAAAGGGAGCCTATAATTCTGCCACTTTGAACCAGCAGAACTTTTCAGATGGTTTACTGGGGCCAAGTCTAGATGAACTCTATGTTTGCAAAGACTAAAATCCAAGTTAGAAAAGCACAGAAAGCAGACAATGGGGGAGGAAATTAGCTCTCCTCTGGATCAGACCTTTTTGAGAGTAAAGAGATATTTCAAGTCTTCAGACTGTCTGGAAATGTTTGGGAGAAAAATACAATTATTTAATATCCCCCAAAAAGCAGCAATAGGACCTTCCTTTTGGAAGTGCATAGAGCCTAACCTGAACATCAGATTCAAAGTCAGAAAGTGGGTTGGATACATGGGTAAACAAACTTTTTAAAAGTAACCCAAAAGTGAGTTATTAAGATGGTAGCCACTCTTTCAAAACACAAACTCAGTAGAAGAGAATGACTCTAAAAAATCTACAAGTTTTGCCTCACAGAAAAGCACAGTTCGGACAGGAACTCTAATAGAATTTCTAAAAGAGATAAACAAGAATGAGAGAATGAGAGAGCTTAAAGAAAAAGAAATGGATCCATGGGAGAAAGAATTAGAATTTTGGCACAAGAGGTACAAAATTCTTCCCAATCAACAAACTCACAGAAAATTAGAATGGATCAAATAGGCTTCAAAAAATGGATCATGAGGAAACAAGAAATATAAAGAATGAAGTCAAAAGACTAAAAAAATGGGGGGGGAATGTAAGGTAGTAAAAACAAGTGACATGGAAAACAGATAAAGAGGGGAAATTTTAAGAATTATTTGAACACAAAAAGCAAAATAAACCTAAACATTATATTTTTAAAACTTTTAAAATAAAATTGCCCATACCTCATAGAACCAGATGGCAAAATGAAAATAGACCCACCATTCACCCCAAAAACCTTCTACAATGAAAACTGCTCTAAACATCAAAGCCAAAATCTAGTTCCAGGTCAAAAGCATCCAGAAAGAAAGAATTAAAGAACTGAAGAACTCCAGGCAGCATTACATGCAATCATACCAGTATAAAACTGGAAGATCTTCGAATATTCCAAAAGCAAATGTTATATATAGGCTTACAAGTATAGAATAACTTAGCAGAGAGGAAGGAGTTGGAAAAGAAAGATTAGAGAAAATTATCCTGTATATTATTGCAGATATTTTCCTCAAATTTAGCAAAATGGAGAAGAGAGGATGATAGTTAGCTATGAAAGCTTTTCTTATAAGGATGAGGGGGAGACATAAGCTATGATAATAAGAGACTGAAGCTTAGAGAAAGCAGGAGGAACAATTTAATGGAAAAAAGTAGAGGGAATGATTTGAAAGAAAAGCCACTTTCAAGGAAGCAGAAATGAAGGAGGAAAAAGTGAGACAGGTTAGAGGGAAGAAGGGGATTTTAGCAAATAGCTAAAATATATAATTATGTATTTTATAGAAATATATAAATGTATATATATATATAAAGATCATATAAAACATATAAACATAAAATAACTTCTTGTTTTTAGTTTTTGTTTAGTTTGTTTTTAATAAATCATGAAGTGGGTGGATGGACCGCCATGAGAGGCTTAAGGAGTAACTAAAAGTCTGGAATAGCAGGTGATGTGAGTAGCAGAGAGGACAGGTTATGGGAATGTAAGAAGGAATGCATGGCTACATTGAGATTCCCTCTTGAAATTATGTAACACAGATTTGTAAATCTGAGAAATAACAAGCAGAATGATTTCAGAAAAGCCTGGAAAGACTTACATGAACTGAAACAAAGTGAACAGAAAGATGTTGTACATAGTAACAGAAATATTGTACAATGAAGAACAGTAAATTTCTTAGCTATTTTCAACAGTATATTGATCCAAAACAATTTCAAAGGACTAATGATAACCTCCAGAAAAAGAACTGATACTACTTGATTACAGAATGAAACACAATATTTTTTCATTTTCATTCTTTTTCTTTTTTTTCCTTTTCTTTTATTTGACTCTTCTTGTACAAAATGACTAATATGGAAATGTTTTACATTTTATATTTACATTTGTATCCGATTACTTATCATCCCAGGAAGGAGAAAAAAGGGAAGTAGGAAGGGATAGAATTTTGACTCAAAACTTTAAAAAAAAGTTTTTAAATTGTTTTAACATGTAATTGGGGGAAAATAAAATATATAAAAAATAAAATTATAAATTTGATTCATTTAGCAGTTTCATGACTTTCTGAAGTTCTGTTCAATAGCAAATAAATAGGATTGAAGGCAGAAAATAGTATAAGGTAGATGGATAAGATAAGATAGGTGGTATAGTGGATAGTACACTGGGCTTAGAATCAAGAAGACTCTTCTTTCTGAGCTCAAATCCAGCCTCAGACACTTAATAGCTATGTGATCCTGGGCAAGACACTTATCCTTAAGAAGGAAATGGCAAACCATTCCAGTATATTTGACAAACTCCAAATGAGGTCAGAGTCTGTCCTTACTGAAAGGGTCAACAATAAAAATAGTATTTCTATACCTATTTTACAGGTAAGGAAAGTGAGGCTGAGATGTTAATTACAGGGTAGAACAGCTAGAAAATCTCTGGCTTTCCAAGTCTAACACTATCTACTTTACCACACTGTCTTTCATGGAAGGCCTTTTCTAAATAGGTCAACTTTAGACATGTCTCAGATTGTGACCTTAGTTTGATATAGCATTACTACAATAAAAATGGCCAATAAATAATAGACTTATTTGGTCATTATGTTGGGTGGGGAAGCAGCCATATGTCATTTCCTCCATTTTGCTCTTGCTCTTAAATGTAATCAGCAAATTGGAGGCAAGGGAACTTTATTCCTTCCAACTGAAATGAAATACAAAAATACCATCACATATCCAATCCAAACTCATGTATTCACATTCCTCCATTCAGAATCCATTGTTATAAATGTGCATTATTCAATCACATATTAAAATAGAGACTGTCTTGTTCAGAAAATTACCTACTATCCTTGTAATGTGCACCATAATATATCAACAATAATAATGATAACTAGCATTTATAGACTGAAGGCTAGTCACTGTGCTAAAAAGCTTTATAAATACTATCCCATTTGATATTTACAATAACCTGGTAGGCAAATATCATTATTCTCATTTTATAGTTGAAGAAACTTACCCAAATAAAAGTTAAATGACTTCTTCACAATTACACAGTTTATAAATATCTGATGTGGAGTCTATCCTGACTCCAGATTCAACATTCTATCTAAGGTACCATGTAGCTACCTTAAAGACAGTGTAAAAAATCCTTTTACATAGATGAAATTATGACCATAAGTCTTGTGTACCAGCAGGGAGATTTTTCATTCAACCAAAGCTTCCTTGTCAGAAATGACTACCTATTCTAGAAAAATCGGTCAAGAATAATCATTCATGTCAGAAATAGGAAGCAAAATGAATTTCTTGATAGTCATCGTGTTTCCAAGTGCCACTGAATGAGCCATGCTCTATACTTTTCTTTTCCTTTAGCCAGATAATTCTAGAGGATGACAAGGATGGTCAGGAGCAAGGTGACCTAAAAAGAGTGGATCAAGACAAGGACAAAGATAAAGACAAAGAAAAGGTGGAGAAAGAGGTTGAAAAGAAGGAAGAGGAGGAGCAAATTAAGACAGACCAAGATGAAGATAAGAGAGTCAAAGAGAAAGAAAACTCTGTTCTTGAACTAAATTCAACACAGACCCTGGTCAGGAAGTGTTCAATTGAACATGAAATAATTTTGACATCTAGGGTTAGCATTTTATTCTCATATACAGATAATGACTTTTTTCTATTTACAGGAAAAGGAACTACAAGCATTAAAGTTGGATGACCTTCTTTTGGATACTGAAACAAATCTTGCTGTGAGTAGCTTGGGGTACCAGCATGCACTTTGGGCTGTCCACCTTTTGGCACCGTACTTCTACTCATACATATCCTTAATAATGTTTTTATTCTTCTTCTCATACATATTACAGAGTTGGTAATAACATTTTCTCGTATGTTATACTATATGATGTGTAGCTGCTGATCTCTTCTTCCAGTCATATTTATCAGTAATTTCTCAATTTTTGTGCACATTATAATTGGTAATATAACTTATATTCATATTCCACCATTCATCTTTTCATTTATTTCAATATTGTTTGGAGATCGTGATGTTCCATGATCACCTATTGCATTACACTACTGGGTGATTGATTAGGTGGGCTCTTGCATTAGTGAGGTAGAATGAGATCATTGAAAAGACCTAGGAAATTTCTTAAAGGTAGTCTAGCCCAGTATCAGTCGAATCAGTTTTGAGCCAATTCATGTCTAATCCCAGTCTGTTCATTCAATTATATGCCACAGTTTAGGCAATACATGGTTTTTAAATCTACTTTCTACCATATAATACAATGAAGGAAGGTCTTGGCTACTTAACTACCTGTATCCCCTATGAGGCATCATTTAACATTTCTGGGCCTGTTTCACCCTCTATGTGAACTCTAAGATCTGTCCTAGGTCTACATCCTAGGCTTTGATGATTTTAAATCATTCTCATTTTAATAGGAGAAGCAAGATGAGGAACATTGTCTGGGAATAAGTTCAGGGAAGCAACAAGCTATTTCATCATGAAAAAATGGAACAAACACTCCTGAAATGATGGAACCTTTGTGCTAAGTTCTTTGCATCCATGTGATGTTAAAATCCACACTCAAATCAGAACAGGGTCTGGAGGAGTATTTGCATGTTCCTATGCAGAGGTGATATGAGCCATGGTTTAGACTACTGAGTCATTTATAAAATATCTAATGTCATCTTGTAAGAATTTACAAGATAATTTTGAAAGAGGACAGCCCTCCATTCTCCACTCTAATGTGATGTAGTAGGAAATTAAGATATAGAAAGAGAAATGTTTTTGCCACAGTCTTTAGAAGCTCCAACATCATGAAAAGGCAAATGGTGTGATATGAGAGTTTCTAGGAAGAACCAAGGAATGATTCAAAATGTTCTCCCTCCATCCCCACCAGTTGCAATGGTGACCCAGACTCTACCATCATAAAGCCATTTTTTGACCTTTAAATAGCATTCAGTTAAGACAGTAACTCATTAATGATTACCAAGTAATTAGCTCTTTATTTTCCAAATCGTTTCACTCTGGGAGGGATCAGGGCTCTATAGGAATGGGCCATAGAGTCAATATGTTTTAACAAGGGAGAGGGGGAAGAGTTGTTATTCAGTCATTTCAGTTGTGACCAATTCTTCATACTCTCCTTTGAGGTCTTATCAAAGATATGAAATGAATGAAAAACCTAAAAGTTTCTCAGTAATTTCAATGTATTAATATTAATTAATTGATGGACAATTATTTCTTTTCATAACCAAGAATTTATTAATTGATCACCATGGAGACCCCCAAGAGATTTTTTGAAAGGGAATCCCCCTAACTGGTGGACATTTAATGAGCAGTCAGGCTAGACATCTTCACCTCCTCCTGCATAATCATGAAACCCAGCAACCTCCAACAATCTGGATAGGGAAATCTTTCTAACCAGATCTTTGTAACTAGTTTTCTCCTTCATGAGTTAGCATTCCCTAAATCCTAATGGAGGAGTACAAGGACAGGGGGCTCCTTTCCTCATGATAAAAGCTTCCTTAACCTGGGAAATTGAGTCTCCCAGTTGGGCAGGATCCCACTTAACTTTTATTTATTTTTTTGCAAGGCAATTGGAGTTAAGTAACTTAATCAAAGTCACACAACTAATATGTGTCAAGCATGTGAGGCTAGATTTGCACTCAGGTCCTCCTGACTTCCGGGCTAGTGCTCTATGTACTGTGCCATTTAGTTGCCCTACTGCCCAACATTGAGGGGAAGGTTCTTTGAGAGCTAGGATTAATTTCATCAATTAGTCTTGTTCCTCATAAACTAACTTTTTAATAAGAGCTGGACCTTAATGAGGAAATAGCAAGAAAAAAACCTAGATCACAAATTAATAGTGATTTTAAATAATGCTATGGTAATAATTTATCTTGGATACTGGAATAGTTTGCCATTTCCTTCTCCAGTCCATTTTAACAGATGAGGAAATTGATGTAAACAGTGCTAAGTGACTTGCCCCACCATTACATAGCTGGTAAGTGACAGACTGGATTTGAACTCATCTTCTTGACTTCAGGCTTAAAACATTCTCCATTACACAAGGTCCAAAAAATGAGAGGCTTTGAGAAGAAGAAAGGTGAGAGGGAGAGAGCAGGGATAAGAAGAGTATCTCAGAGTAGAGACATTTATCTTAATTTTGAGGGTCAGTCTTGTGTTAGGGTTTTACAGTATGGATTTCATTCAGAAAATCAGTCCCCTGAAGTTGTTCCCACTACAGGCAGCATTGGCAAGAGGAACGGGATGATGTTGCCCTTCTGATGAAATTTCCCTCCTTTCAGCTCAGCTTCAGGCAATCCTGGCCATTCACTCTTAAATATTCATGTCTCTTGGATTTCTTTTCACAGAAACCACCTGTTGCCTTTGTAGAGATTGATTTGGAAGAACGAACTGAGGAGGTAAAACACATACACACATACATACACACAGAGAGATACACATACAAAGTAATCTCCCTTAGGATTGTGAAGCTAATGTGCTTTGAAAGTTATACCCATCAGATTTTTCTTGCTTAGCTAAGCATCATAGATTATTAGAATGGGAAATAACCCTAAGAGGAATCTCTTCTACAATAGCCTGGTGTATTGAACAGAACACTGGACTAGAAGATAGAAAGATCTGAGTTCAAATCCTGATTTTAGCTTCTTTCTAGCTATGTGACCCCGGACAAATCATTTCAATTGTTTTGTGCTTCCATTTCCTCTTCTATAAATTGGGAGGAGATTGAACTAGTTGGCCTTTGAAGTCTCTTGCAGCCTTGGTCTATGATCTCTTGACAAGTGCTGTTCCAATACTGACTGAAAACTTCTAGTGGCAAGGAACATATTGCACTATAAAGTAGTCTGTTTCATTTCTGGACATCCCTCATCACTAGAATTTGCTTCTCTGTAGATAGTCTTTGTGAAATTCCAGGTGCACTGTCCTAAGTAATGGGGATACTACCAGAAAAAAATGTCCTTGTCCTCAAAATCTAAGTTTGGACAGAAAATAAAATCTTTGATAGCAACAATCCCATCTCCTTTCTTCACATAATTTATAGGCTATGACATCAGAGTCAGAAGATCTGAGTTCAGATCCTGCCTCTGATACTCATGTCATCTTGGACAAATCACTTTTAATTTATCTGGGCCTCGGTTTTCTTATTTTTTAAATAAGAGTGTCTAGATTATAAGATTTCTGAAATTCCTTCTAGCTAAGCTAAATCTATACATTCTATATATGTCGCAGAAAGAACCCAATTTACTTCTGCCACCCTTCCTCAAACCTTCCTGCTTGCTTGTCATCTCAGATCAGTCACTGATCACAAACATTTCAGTACATCTCCCCAGTAACTTTGCACTAATCTACCGAGTCACGAGTGTGTATGTACCTAAGCAGCCTAGCCAGGACCTAGTTTTATGATCAGAAAAAATAGAAGGTACATTATATTAGGAGCCAATCTAGTCTTAGCTATGCCATTAAATATTTATAGAAATGGCTTAGCCTCTGTAAGCCTCAATTTTTCCATCTGTAAGTGATGTCTGAACAGAATGGCCTTTAAAACCCCCTTTCAGCTCTGATATTTCATGATTATTCATTTAAGGACATATGAGAATGATGATAATAGTCACATTATAGAACTGAGCATGACCTTCAGGTGTTTTTTCCAATCCCACTGTAAAATGAGAAAGCCTTCCTATTTCACAGAGGAAGAAACATACTAGAGAGAATAAGTGACTTTCTTAGAATTACCCAGTAAATAAGAGTATTTGGAGATGAATTCAGCTGCTCTGATTTTCAAAGTGTTTTAGTTTTTTACTCAGTATCATGCTCACATCTTATTCTACATAAAACCTTTTCCATTTTTAGAATAGTGGAAGTCAATTATAAATGTTACTTGATTGGAGACTTGGGGGTCATGAAGGGGAGACTATAAATTACAACTAACCTATGACAGCCTCATAGGATCATTAAGATAATTCTTTTTTTTTAAATTAATGAATTTTTATCTTTCCCTCCCATTGTTCCACATTGAATAGCATTAAAAATGAAACAAAAACCAAAATCCTCTTAACAAACATGTAACCCAGTAAAAAAAATTTCTACACTGACCATGTTTACAAAGGTATGACTCATTTTGAATGAATTCCCGTTACCTGGCAGGTAGATGATGTAATTCATCTTCTGACCTCTGGATTCATCATGCTACCTTTATTTTTCACATTAGGAAATTGAGGTTTAGAGATAAATGACTTGCCTATGGTCACACAGATAATAAACACCAAAGCCATAAATAGAACTTGATCCTTGTGACCTTTAAGGTCACATTCTTCACGGGATTGATTATCCTGCTTCTAATGTGGTATTACTAACTAATCCCAAGAGAGTGGCAAATTGGGGAGCTGGGTTATTCACATGGATCATTGTAGTATGATAGACAGAGGGCTATTTCTAGAGTCAGGAAAACTTTAGTTTAGATTCTGATTCTTGATACTTTGTGACTCAAGAAAATTTTACTTTATCGATCCTCATTTTTTACATCAGAAAAATGAGGTTAGACAAGTCCCTGAGCCTATGACTTGAACTTGGTGGTGTAGAGAAAAGTAGCAAAATATGCCTTCTCCCCTAATTGATTTTTCTATGAAAATCTTCAGGTGTGATGAAGAATGACAGTGTGGAATAGTGAATAGATTTCTGGACTTGAAGTCAGGAAGACTTTAAGTTCAAACCCTATCTATGATATGGTGGCTGTGTGAGCATGAAACTATAAGGCTCAAGCAGCTCTGTAAAATGGATTTGCAACTGACATTAATGTAAGGGGATGAGATGTTCCTCCACACTTAACACTGCAAATTTCAACAATGAGATGAACTAAACTGGTTAGATTTGAGGAAATCCTATGATGAAAAAACTACTACTATTGTAGAGGAGATCATGACATTAGGCAAACCAACTGGTTGGGAGTGGGAATGGGAAATATAATCTTGAAATATCCATTCCTTGTTGGTATATAGGAAGGCAGTAAAACTGCCACATTCATTATACATAGAGCATACATCATAGAGGTCCTCATGACCCTTTTAAAAATAATAATAAATCTAAGTAGAGTGAATACTTTTTCCAAAGAGGTTGGAATACTTTCCTAGCTATGATTTCATATTATTGTTTGAATATGATATAAAGAAATGAAATTTATAGACTTAAAGGAAATAAAGGTCTAACTGAAGTTCATGTAGCCAATCAATCAACTACCATGTATCAAGCATTTAGTGTGTCAGGTCTTGTACCAATGTTGGGGTACAAATATAAAGAATAAAATCATTTCTACTCACAAAGAGCAGTTAGTGGCAGAAGTCTCTTGACTGGCAATCTAAGGGCTTCACTGACTAAATTATGAGGAAAAAAATTGACCTAAGCAATGAGTCCCATGTCTGGGCTATGGATTTGTGAGAAGGAGTCATCAGACTTTAGCAAACTGATTCTAAATGGGTCTTATCTTTGTCTGGTCAATCATAATAATTGATCACTTAGCAAAAAAAAAAAAAAGTTTATTCTGCAGGAATTGGTGGTCCAGGTGACAATGTGGTCACATTCATAGCTCCTCCCCTCTTATTACCTTCCCAAATCCCCTTCCCGGGGCTCAGAGGGCTGGAGCCATACTAAAAGATGGTACTTATCTCTATTGTATATCACTAATTTCTTATCCCACATTCATTTCTCTTTGTGTTTATGAAATATGTCTTTTATCGCTCAGAAAATTGAAAATACTTTGACAGAAGAGAAATCATCCAAGGCAGAAGCAGGAGATATGTCTGAAGATGAGTAAGTGATGCTTTCTTATATTTTTTTTTTTTGCTTCAGGGAAAATGTTACTGAGAAAAGCTTCTTCTCATCTTTGAGGAGTTCCAGAGAAGGTGGAGACTTCATTTGATAATGGATTGAGTGGATGGGGAAGAGCTTTTGCAGTGACTGTAATATTATAAGGCTTAGGTCTGGGGAATAATGCCAAACTCTTCTGATTTTTTCCCTTAGACCTATATAGTTGGTACCGTTTTCATTGTCACTAAGAGTTAGTGGATAGAGTGTTGGGCCTGGTGTCAGGAAGAGTTCAAATCCATCCTTAGACACTTATTAGCTGTGTGACCCTGCACAAATCATTCTTTGCCTCAGTTTTCTCGCTTGTAAAATAGAGATGATAATAGTACTTACCTTCCAGCTTTGTTGTTATATTATAAATTATAAAAAATTATAAAGTTTTTAATACAATCTGACAACACAGTAAGTGCTATATAAATGTTAGTTATGATTTATTATTCTGATTTTTATTACTCTGATCTTCTTAACAAACATGTAAACCAGTCCTTGGAGAGAACAGTGGGGATGGGGAAGAGATGGCTGAATGTCATTCAGATCCTCATAATGAATGACTCAAAAGATAATTGACTAATAACTAAGCATGTGCCAAATACTGGACCAAGTTGCAAAGAATAAAAGAGAAAATTTATATGATTCCTGGTCTCAAGGATTTCATACTTTGAGAAGGAGGCAAATTGTTTAGCTAGAAGATGAATGGTGGAAATCCCAAGGATGGCTTCAGCAAGACAGCAAGTCAGATAAGCTGAATCTGGCCATCTGGAGAATGTAGCATTTGGGACAAAGACCTAGCTGATGACTCTAAAACAGAGAGACTTGAGGGGTCCTGCATTATGGAATAGTCTGCTGGGAAGGAGATTGAGGACCCTAGTGGAAAGAAAATTCTGGCTCCCTGTTACATGAGTTTGAGAATGGACTAAGATGTCAGGGAGAGGAAGTATCAAAATGAGGTATCAGGATGCATAATGTTGGGAGAGATGTTAGTAACTAATCAGAAATAGCGAAGCTAACATTTGCAAGAATATTTGGGAGAAAGACACTCTGATGTACTTATGTCCTCCAGCTATGCTATGGGTTTTGGGTGGTTTAGATGAGGAAAGGAGAAAAGGTCATTATTTCCAGTCTTGACTACCCTCTGTCCTCTGGCATAGCCCAAGAAAGGACTGTACATGACCTGAGGTTGAAGAGGGAAAAGGAATAGCAGCCTCAAGTTCTTGGACGCAGCTAAATTGTGGAGCACTGATTCTGGAGTGAGGAAAACCACAATTCAAATCTTGCCTCAGACACCTAACTAGTCATGTGACCTTGGCCATGATTTCTGTCTGTCTCAGTTTCCTGATCTGTGAAATGCGAATGACAATGGCATTCACCTCCCAACGTTGCCATGAACCTAAAATGAGATATTTATAGTGATTTGCACACCTTAAAATGCTATATAAATTCTAGTCATCATCTTCATCATCATTATTTTCAAGAAATGTTAATATGGCATACTACAGGGAAACAAGAGGTAGGGAGGTTGGATGGGAGGGGGGAGGAACTGTTGCAAAATTAACAGAAAAAAAATAGCCATAGCCATAACACAATTTTCCAAGATTTTTAGGCAATAGTTTAGCCCTAGTTCCCAGAACTGTAATGCCGGAGAAACTGAGGCAAGAGAGAGATTAGAGAGTTTTTTAATATTTTATTTGAAAGGAAAAGATTTACTGGGACCAAATGGATCCATGGTTTGGTCCCAGGGCTGAATGAGGCTATCATCAAGAACCTACCCTCCAGCCAGCATCCAGCAGCCAATTTGAGTTCTCAATGACATATTTATATACAGTAGCTAAACAAAGGCAGGGGGGTGGAGTCCAAACTCTGATGAGCTGGGATCTCCAGGCTGGAACTATTAATTCAGCTCTGACAGGTTGGGGGGGGTAGGACCATAAATTCTAACAAACTGGGAGTTAAGAAAATGTCTGACTACAGACGCAAAGTCTGGAGTCCCTCTTTCTGAGTTTACACATTGACAATTTATAACCTTAGAGCAAATAGACCTGAGATATATCAGTCTTCATGAACTGGGGGGTTGGGGGGAAGTTGCAACTAAAGGGATTGAGGCAGAACAATTAGGGAAACTGAGTCAGGACAATTAGGGAAACTGAGTCAGGATAATAAGGGAAACTGAATTTAGATAATAAAAGAGAACTGGTACAACAGAACCACTAAAGTAATTAGTTATATAACTCAGTCCTGACTATATTCGCCTTGAAATGAACTCATTTCTACATTCCCAGGTGTGGATTTGCCTAGTCAGGCTGCTGAGTCTCTATTCCTTAAAAGCTACTTCTTCAGCCCTCCAATATGAGGTGAGAAGGGTGAAGGGCTAGAGACAGGGACAGTTTCATTCCTCATTTCCTTCTCCTGAATATGGTCATTCCTGAGATTCAACAATGGTATCTTCAGCTCTTCTCCTTCCCTTTCTTATTGACCAGCGAAAAAAAAAACCTGTCTGGATAACAAAGTTATCTCCTTTCTCCCTAATGACTTACAAGGTTTTAATTTGTAGCACTGTCCTTAGCCTGAGGAGCAAGAGGAGAAGGTTGTCTGCATAGCTCAGAGATCTTACATAAGCTATCCTTTCACCTTGACATTCTCTATTGTAATTCTTCACTGAAGTTAATTGTATTAGTCAGATTTTGTGACTAATTTTGTTCATCATAGTTACATTTTTTTTCTATTAAGGCCTTCAAGTGGAGCTTCTAAATAATGCCTAGAACCAATAAAGATTGGGAATATTTTCTCATTCTCAGCAAGATCCCTACTTAGCTTATTTGTACATAGTTATTGGTACGGTGCCTGCCTTATAAGACAGTGAGCTCCTTGAGAACAGGGATTATTTCTTGAGACTTTCTTTGAATTTCCAGCACTTAGTACAATGCCTGGCACATAGTAGGTGCTTAATAAGAGCTTATTGATTGAACTCACCACTTAACTACTTTCAGTTGCTATGATGGGTTAGATTTAGGGCTCTCTATCCTGGAATAAGAATCCTGAAAACTACATATTGTTACAATAATTGCAAATAACAGGAATACTTTTGCATGTAAAATGCTGATTTTTTCCCTCTTTCTGTGTCCTTTCCTGCCCTCACCATTAATTTGAGTAACTAGAAAGGATGATTTCACCAGTCTTTCATGTGGCAAAAAGGGCCATTGTCATCTTATAATCTTCTGGATGCAAGAAAAGACTGCATGTCTATGAGGAGATGTATTGAGTTTCAATCTGGACATAAAAGAACATTTGTCCTTGTTCTGGCCTCAGGGACATCATAGATCCTTGAGACCCAGGAATCTTGTTTCAATCTTCTTTCTGAGAACACTGGAGTTGTTTCCCACTTTCCCGGCACAACCTATGACAGAGAAATTAATATTTGAAAAATATCCAGCAGGAAATGAAAAGGAAGAAGAAAAGGGAAAAATTGAAGGAATAGGAGAAGAGGAAGAAGAATGAGGAAAAAGTTTAATAGAAAGAAGTAAGATGGAGGACAAAGGAGGGAAGAGTGAATCAGCATCTTTATACAATGTAAAGCTACAGAATGGAATTTGGAAAGATGGTAATTTCATGCAATCTAGTTTAAGCCTCCTCCAGAAGAGAATGATAAATCAACTTTGTAAACTGAGCCAGGTCCTTGGATTTGGTTATACTGGGACTCTAGTTTCATCTTCTGTCTTCCTTGCTGAGACAACTCATCAGTTTGAGGCTGGAAATTAGATCTTGGAATGAATTCTGAATTCAACTCCTTCTCTCATTGTTACAGAGAAGAAAACTGAGTCTTAAAAGATACACAACAACCACTAACTCTCTGAGGCAGGATTTCATCCTAAGCTTTTCTGACTTAAAGTTCATTCCCTTATTTCCCATGCCAAAACATATCTGCACCATCTCTTATATAGAGAGTGGTCTAGAATTGATTGGTGGTTGTTCTTTGTTCTCAAAGAGCACCAAAATGACACCACTATTTTAGAGTCAAATTACAGTGCTTCCAACTGGGGCTGATGAGACCAATGCAAGCTTGGAATGCTCTGCAACAAACTCTCTAACAAATTCTTCTGAGCTAATTCAATTCTGTTTTGCTCATAGAGCACAGCATCCTTTCTGTTGAGGGCACATCATGCTGGGTGATCCTGTGTCAGTGTTTCCATGTCATATAATCAATTCTAAAGTTCTTAAAAGAGACCTTGAGAATGTTCTTATATCACTTTTATGGACCACTTTATGAGTGATTGCCCTGTATGAGTTCTCCATAATATAGTCTTTTTGGCAAGCATACATTTGGTACTCAAATAATGTGGCTAACCCAACAGAATTGCATTCTTGGTATTAAGAGTTTGAATGTTTGGCAGTTTAATTCCAAAAAGGACCTGTGTCTGATATCTTATCCTGTCAGGTGATTTTCAGAATCTTCTAAGACAATTCAAATGGAAGTAATTTCATTTTTTTGTCATGCTGCTGGTCTACTGTCTAGGTTTCACAGGCATACAACAATAAAGTCAGTACAATGGCTCTGTAGGTTTGGTAGTTAATTCTAATACTACTTGTCTCCCACACTTTCCTTTGGAGCCTCCTAGAGATTGAGTTAGCTCTGGCAATGTGTAAATCAACCTCATAATCAATATAGAAAGTATAATGGCAAGGTAAGTAAACTTATCCATAACATTCAAACTTTCTCCATTTGCTGTAACTGAAGGCTCCACATAGGGATGATGAAGTGCTGATTGATGGAGTACCTGTGTTTTCTTGGTTTTAATTGTTAAGTCAAAACTAGCACATGCAGCAGGGATCAATCCACAGTCTATTGCATCGAGCTTCAGATGCTGCTTCGAATGCACAATCATCTTCAAACAAAACTCATGCACCAACATTCTCTCCACTTTAGTTCTGGCTTGCAGCCTTTTCAAGGTGAAGAATTTGCCACCAGTGCAGTAGCTGACTGATGCCATGTTTGTCCTCATTGAAGGCATTTGACAACGTGGTTGAAAACATCATGCTAAAAAGTATGGGAACAAGCACATAGCCTTGTTTCACTCCATTGGTGACTTAGGAGAACATTCTCTATTGCCCAGAGCCTGACTAAGCAGGTTGTCAGGAAATTGATGTACAATACTGATGAACTTTTTCTGGGCAATCAAATTTTTGCATATTTTTCCATAAACACTCATAATTGACAGTATCAAAAGCCAAATCTACAAATATGGAATATAGACCTCTGTTCTGCTCCTGGGATTTCTTCTGGAGTTGTTGGGCAGCAAACACCATATCAACCATTCCTTGGCCCCTTCTGAAGCCATGCTGGTTCTCAGGTAAATTGTCATCTTCCAGGTGTAGAATCAGCTTATTAATGAAGACTCTGGCAAGAATCTTGACAGCAATGACTTGAGAGAGACTCCCAACCCCTGTTTGACACAGGATGATTTATTCCTTTTTCCTTTTATAATGATGGACTATAGAGGTATCCTTAAATTCCTGGGGCATAACCTCCTGTTGACATATAATATGGAAAATTTCAGTCAGCTTGTGTTATGAGCAATGGACACCCCTCCACCTTGTAAATCTCAGTTTGAATAGAATAAGCACTGGGTGCTTTGCTACAGGAAAGGAGCTTAATAGCATTTAAAAACTCCTCTTTTGTTGGAACTTCAGCTGGGAAGGGATTGAGTTCAATCTGGGATAAAAGGTGGTTTCAATATTGATTAATGATCTATTCAAAGCACTATGGAAGTGTTCAGGTCATCTCTCTAGGATTGTGTCCTTATCACTAATCAGTGTGTCTCCATCAGAGGTGAACAATTAGATGCACCATGAATCTTTAGCCCTTCAGTATACCATAAAAGCCTTTGGATTGTTACTATCAGCATCAAACTGAATTTCATCTTTCTTACTGAGCCAAGAATCCTATGTCTAATGCTTCACTTGTACTTTACTTTTGATGGAAATGAATGCTATCCTCTTAGACATGGATGAATTATCTCAATTTTTTGAATTTCCCCATTATCTTTTATCAAACCATTCGATGTTTGCATGGAGCAAATTCAAAGCTGTACACCAAAAATCTGAAAGCTGCCCCCTCCTTTTCTGCTCCAGTGTTGCCAACTGTGTTTTAGTTCAACTAACGCTCCAAATTAGCAACAAACTGTTCCCTCTCAAGGAAGGGCTCTAATCTGTTGATATTAATTCTTTTGGTAATTTTAAAAATAATAGCTTTTCACTTTCAAAATATATGCAAAGATAGTTTTCAACATTAACCTTTGCCCCTCCCTCTACCCTCTCTTAGAAATCAAGTAATCCAATGTAGGTTAAACATGTGCAATTCTTCTATACATATTTCCACATTTATCATGCTTTACAAGAAATCACATGAAAAAGGGGGAAAATGAAAACAAAATAAGCAAATAATAAAAAGGTGAAAATACTATATTGTAATCCACATTCAGTCCCCACAATCCACTTTCTGGATGCAGATGGCTCTCTCCTTCACAAGTCTATTGGAATTGCCTTTCATCATTGGCAATTCATCAATTGATCATCATATAATCTTGTTTTTGCTGTGTACAATGGTCTCATGGTTTTACTCACTTTACTCTGCATCACTTCATGTAAGACTCTCCAGGTCTTTCTGGAATCATCTTACTGATCATTTCTTATAGAACAATAATATTCCATAACATTCATATACTTATTGACCCATTTCCCAACTGATTGGCTCCACCCAATTTCCATTTCCTTGCCACTACAAAAAGAGCTACTATAAACATTTTTGCATATGTGGGTTTTTTCCCCTTTTTTGTGGTCTTTTTGGGATATAGACTCAGAAGAGAGAATGCGGGATCAAAGGGTATGCATAGTTTGATAGCCCTTTAGACATAGTTTCAAAACTACTCCCCAGAAAGCCTGGATCAGTTCACAACTCCACCAACAATGTATCAGTGTTTCAGTTTTCCCACATCCCCTCAACATTTACCATTCATTATCTTTTCCTGTCATTTTAGTCAATCTGAGAGGTGTATAGTAGTACCTGAGAGTTGTCTTAATTTGTATTCCTCTAATCAATAGTGATTTTATTTTCATATGACTAGAAATGGTTTTAATTTCTTCATCTGAAAGTTTTCTGTTCATATTTTTTGACCATTTATCAGTTGGAGAATGGCTTGTGTGCTTATAAATTTGAGTCAATTGTCTACATAATTTAGAAATGAGACCTTTATCAAAATCTTTGGATGTAAAATTTTCTGCTTCCTTTTCTTGTCTGCATTGGATTTGTTTGTAGAGAAACTCTTTAATTCAATAAATCAAAATTATCAATTTTGATTTTTTATAATATTCTCCAGTTCTTCTTTGGCCATAAATTCTTTTCTTCTCTACAGATCTAAGAGGTAGACTATTCCTTGTTATCCTAATTTGCTTTTAGTTACACATTTATGTCTAAATCATGAACCCATTTCAATCTTATCTTAGTATATAGAGGATGTTTCTGCCATACTATTTTCCAACTTTTCTAGCAATTTTTATCAAATAGTGAGTTCTTATCCCAGAAACAGAAGTCTTTGGGTTTATCAAACAATAGATTACAACAGTCATTGACTATTGTGTCTTGTGAGCTTGATGTATTCCACTGATCAACTACTTTATTTCTTAACCAATAGCAAATGATTTTGATGACTGCTGTTTTATGTTATAGTTTTAGGTCTGTTACAGTTAGGTCACCTCCCTTTGCTTTTTTTTCCATTAATTCCCTGGAAATTCTTGACCTTTGGTTCTTCCAGATGAACTTTATTATGTTTTACCCCTATAAAATAATTTTGACAGTTTAATTGGCATAGCATTGAATAAGTAGAATAGGTATAATTGCCATTTTATTATATTAACTTGGCCTACCCATGAGCACCTGATATTCTTCCAGTTGTTTAGATCTAACTTTGTGTGAAAAGTGTTTTGTAATTGTGTTCACATAGTTCCTAACTTTGTTTTGACAGACTGCCAAATATTTTATATTATCTACAGTTATTTTAAATGGAATTTCTCCTTGTATCCATTACAGCTGTTCTTCGTTGGTAATATATAGAAATCCTGATTTGTGTGAATTTATTTTACATATTGAAACTTCGCTAAAGTTAAAGTTACTAATTGTTTCTAATAGTTTTTTAGTTACTTATTACCAACTCTAATTATTTAACTTTTTTCTTCTCTTATTGTTAAAGCTAACATTTCTAATATAATATTAAATGATAATGATGATAGTGAGCAACTTTGTTTCACTCTTTCTGGTAATTGTTTTTGTCTTAGGGTGCCACTTTTGTTGAATGCAAATATTCAACTTAGCGAGGATAAGTCTATGATCATTCCAGCACTCAACACCACACATTTGCCTTCATCACTATCACATCCTGTCTCTTCTTAAAATCACATAGTCTATTAAATGACAATGACTTTTGCTGTGAAGGTGCATCTCTGAAGTTTTATGGCATCTATGAAGTATTTATTTTTTGAGATGAACAAGTCTTCAGTAGTAAGTTAGATTTCCATTGATGTTTCCAATTCCATTTCTCCCAAGGACTCCCTTTCATGTCTGGAAGTCTGAGCCTACTCTAGCATTAAAGTCATGCACAAATATAAGCTTATCCTCTTTTGGCACATTGATAATAAAAGTGTCCAGGACTTCATAAAATTTTTCTTTGACCTCATCAGGGTTCATCATGGTGGGATCATAGGCACTGATGCTGATGGAATGTCATTTTCCTGCAAGTGGAAACTGCATTGTCATGAGACTGTTGTTCACTTCTTTTGATAGGTATACTAGCTTGTTTAATTTTGATTACAAAGCTTACACCAGCTTTACAGTGTTTTCCTTTAATGTGGTCACTCCAGAAAAAACATATATCTATCTCTGACTTCAGCAAGCTGACATTCATTTACCAGCCTTGTTTCACTCAGGGCTGCTATTTGGATGTGATAGTTGTTGAGTTCTTCTGCAACAAGAGCTGTTAGTCTTTCAGTGCCACTGGATTTTGTGTTGTCTGTCAATATGCACACATTCCATGTACTAATGGTGGTGGATTCAACTTTGCAAAACTTTTGTACATTTTTTGGTGTTTTGATTATAGAGCAGAATCTTTTATTTGCTGCAGTAATCAGATCAATGTTGGATAATAGATAATTTTAGGGCTCCTTTTCTAGCCTCAGGGGGTGCAAGCAGTGCGATCCTTAAAAAGGCTATTCAGACACTCAAGAGACTGCTAAATCCCACTGCTGCTTCTAGACCCAATGGCCTGGCCTGCCATATACAAGGTAGTGACTACAGCATCCAGTGTATCTGTACCTGCTAGTTCATCACTCACCCATCACCACAGGACTTTAATATAGGTAGAAATAGTTTTTTTTAATGATATGGGTGATGTCTTTTGATTCATAAGTAAATTGAATTTAAGTGATATAGTTGCTCTAAGTTGTTGACTTTATTATCTCTTCCAGAGTTATCACTGTCAAGTGGCAGAAGAGTAAAGATAACTGGCAATAGCTCAAGATACAACAGATGACTTTGGTGTCTTTGATATCTAAATAAGCTCTAAACTCTCCACAGCATCTGCTTCACCTGCCTTCATGGCCATTAGAACAAATTGCTCTAATCTGTCCTTTCCACTAGGGGAAGACTTCACATACTTGGGGTAGACATCCCCTAACTCACCATAGTATTTGAAACCTCAGTTACCCTCAATCTGTTTAGTTTATGTGCCAAAAATGGTGTAGCTTTTGTGCATGCAATAGCTCCTGAAAGCACAGGTGAGAGTTAAGTGGATCAGGTAAACACCAAATGGGAAAGCAGTCCTGAAAAAGGCTCGGCAGCTCTGTTACCAGAGTTAATACATCCTACCATCCATCCAGGGTACTGAAAGGTTGTCAGATTTGAACTCATATTTTCCTAATTCGACTCCAAAGCTATACTCACTATATTAACTAGCTGCCTCCCTGTAAGCAGATCGAAAAGTTCTGTGAATGACCACTTACTTCCATGATTCCTATAGTGCTAGATTAAATGTCGATCTTGTTTGCCAATATGGGTCAAAGATGGGACTTGAATCCAGATCTTTGTGGCTTTGGTGGACAGCTCTCGATCCACTAAGCCATATTTAACACTACTTACTGAGGGTGGAGGAGTAAGTAACCTCTTCAAACAAAATATAATAGCAAAGCAAGTCATTCTGATGGCATAGCTGACAGATAGGAATTAAGTTTAATGTAAAAGAACTGGGGAGATGTCCAAGAGAGGGGAAAGGTATTTGATTGCTAAGATTGCTATACTTTAGTCAAGAGTAGAATTAGTGTAGGGATAGCAAAGATTTAACACTTTCATCTTTCATATGAATAAAAAACCTTGTAAAACATGGCATGAGTCAATACTTCTAAAGCTCAAGAGAGAATTTTCCATCATTGATTTTACAGCAAAAATTTACTTTTTGCTTGTACTAAAAGACCAAGATTGTTTTATCACTCCCCAGGACAAAGGATTAAATTAGGCAGGAGTAAACTAGAGTAGTCAAAGCTGTTGTATATTGTCTAAGAACCTCCTGTTAGATTCTCTGCACTGGGCTTCTCCACACATGCCTGCACTGGGTCACATTTCCCTCTGCCCAATTGAGACAGATCTTTCCTGAAGTCCTTCCAGAATATCTTAAGCTGGAAAATCATTACACTCTAAATATTTGTGGGTTCTGTCACTCCAAAATTCATTCAGAGACTTGATATCTAACGCTGATTCTGAGGAAGCTGGGAAAGTTTGGGCAATGTTCTTACTCTCACCCATCTTGAATTCGTTAACCTCTGGTATTTTTCTCTAAGGCTGACAAGTAAATTTCTCTTTTTTCATCTAATAATCATCATCACTAGTATTTATATAGTGCTTTAAGGTTTGCAAAGTACTCTACAAATATTATCTCATTTTATGCTCACAACAACCCCAGGAGGTATATGTGTGTGTGTGTGTGTATATATATATATATATATATATATATATATATATATATATATATATATATATATATATATATATGTATATTTGTACCAAGGAAAGTTGAACAGGGTTTACATATTCATGTGTGTTTTACATAAAAGCAACATTTAAAAAGTATCCTTCAATGCCCTCTTCCTCTCCAACATGCATTTTATAATCTAGGAATTGCTTAAATTGCTTTGCTAAGAAGACTTTTAAATCTGTATTTCCTGATACTTTTGTCACCCTGAAGATCACAGAAATAATTAGGCTTTTCCCTAATGATAGTTAGGAAAATGATAAGTTGACTTAAGATTGTTCTATCTCCCATTCTGTATAGATAATATGGATCATTTGAAGTGAAATACTTTTTTGGTTCAAGAAAACACTAGAATTTTCTTCTTAGGCAAACTAAAGCCTTCATATGATTGCATCAAACATTTTGGAGAAATCTACCTATATTCTCAATCTCTTTCAATGTAACCATTATACAGGGATATGCTGATAAATATTTAATATTTCTCCAGAGGGGGGGAAAGTACACAGGACATATTTTAGAGTTTAATGTTTCCTCTATCCTTTACTAAATCTAGACAACAATAAATCTACCTCTGATTTGTAGTGATTGCTGATTTAGAAAGTATAAATATTCACAGTGAAAATTATCAATGGAGTTAGCTTGGTTCAATATGGTTCCAGCTCTGTCCTTATATCAGTGATGCCCACAGAATAAAGGGCCTAGGTGATTTGAGATAAGAAGTTTGAGGGTTGGGGGGAAGAGTAGAAATCATAATTCTCTTGGTCTGAGCTCCCCCTAAGCAACTTGGTAAAATTTGTTCCATTTGCAAGCATATTAGCTAAAATTCATCCATCCATCCATCATCTATGTTTTATTGAGGACTATTATTTATATACATATGTTTTATTAATAAGAATGTTTTATAAGCAAAGAATAATCAGAATATCATATGCTTTCCAATTGAATTGTAATTATTAAATGAATCTATGATCTTGCAAATTTGAGTGTTCATTCCAGAGGTGCGAATAACAACCCATCCATGCCTACTTATACTGTATGACTTTTGTCTCTAAGTGTACCTCAGGAGGACTATCCTATCTGTTGAGGACTTGCCTTCCTCTATTTCTTCTGACACTGAAAAGGTTCCAGAAGAGCTTCTGTCAGTCTACCCATCTCACATGTTAATTTGTGAAATGTTTTCTTCCATTCTTGAAGTTCTTTATTTATTTTGTTTATTTTATTAATGTATGTTTCAGCCTGCTCAAAAACTTTTATCTAGAGGATGGAAGTTCTTGGAATCAGAGAAAAACTAGACTTTGAATTTTATTTCTTTCACCTACATACTAACCATGTGATTTACCTAACTCTCTGAGACTCAAATTTCCTCAATTGTCAAATGAAGGGATATTACTAGATGGCCTCTTATGGTCCCTTTCAGCCCTAAATATATAATAATTCTATGATCCTATAAATTATGCTGTTCCAAAGTCTCACACTGAATACTCCACAGAGTTTCTGTCTCAATCCCAGGATAAGGACTTTGGCAATTAGGGGATACATGGTTCTCTTTGGATCTCCTTGGTGCTGCCAGTAGAGAAGAACCAGTTTCTTTCCTGGAGAGAGTTAAGTGGCCTGATGAGATAGGGTCCTGGAATCAGGAAATAACCGAATTCCAATCCAGTCAGCCACTTATTAGCACATGAAGTGTCTGTTAGCCTCATTTTTCTCAGCTGTAAAATACAGATAATAGCACTTTTCTCAAATGGTTGTTGTGAGCATCAAATATTCTAATATTTGTAAGGTATTTAGCACAGTACTTGACACATAGTAGGTACTATATAAGTCCTTATTCTTTTCCATCTTCCTTTCCTGGTTTGACTATGATTACAATTCATAGGTTTGAAGACTTTATTGCTAAGTGAAAAGTGTGAGTATTCACAGAATTTGTAACAAATACTACAAATCATTGTTTGGTTCATTATTTAGACTTATTTTTCAAAGAGCCAGCTCCTAAAACATATATTCACAGTAAGGGATTTCCCACAACTTCAGTTTCCCAGGAGGAGGGACTCAGGGTTATCTTTCAGAGGTGACACACCCTCCAAGCTTGGAGAGCTAGAACTAGTTTAATAAGAAGAGGGAAAAGTCCCAAGATGGGAAATGGGCTTTTTGTCAGGATCTCACAACCACTACCTTCCTTTGCTTTTCTAGGAGAATACTCTTATTGGTCCAATGTCTGACAAAACACCCAAGTTATTCCCTGATTTAATAAAATATCAGTTTAATAATAGTAATAATTAGTAAAATTATTGTTAGTTATTGTTAATATGATTAGTGAAATAATGGGAACACCATGAATAACATTTCTATCCAGCAACATTACTAATAATTAATTTCTCATAATAATTATAATTAACAGTATAATAGTAATTAATAAAATGATAATAAATAAATAATAACAATACTCTTCATGTTCTGCAAATAACTTTACACATATTATTTCATTTGATCCACTCTGTGGCACCATTATTATCCCCATTTTACATATAAGGAAATCTGTCTCCACATTCTGACTCCACATTCATCACTCCTTCCAAAATATCTCATTGTATTAGTCACCAGTCCTAGTTTTTTTGTTTTTTTTTTTAAACATGTATAACCTAAAGTCTGCCTGAAATAGTCTACCCATAGTTGTTGGGGATGGGCAGAGGTCAAAATTCTCCCTCGTCTTAAGTTTTGTGCTAGAAAACTCATGCCCGTGTTAACTCTAGTCCACACATCTGGTTTCACAATAAAACTTGGTTTTTTGGGGTTCCTGGATAAAATATGTTGTTGAGGGCCTTCTTCATTGGACATTTCTAGTTGCTTCCATCACCTGTTTTGAAGACTTAAGTCAAGAGATAAAGTGTATCCTAAATCTGTAATTGTATTCATAAAACCCTATTATCCTATGTATATTGTTTCCGTGTCCAACACTGAATATTCTTCAGAGTTCCTGTCCAATGTGACAATCTTGGTTATTGAAACCAACCCATAAACTACATTCTTCTAGTATTGAAACCAACCCATTACTGCTATGTGAATATAAACCTCATGACCCCCTCATTGGCAATGCTGCTTCTCTTTGCAAAGGCTGGCTTGTTCAATGATAGTAGTCAATTCCAAATAGGTAGTTTTAAAATGCAAAGGGATTTGCAGTTTAATTCAAATGATCATTGGTACCTCTTCAGCCTCTCATTTCAACCTTTGGAAATGGATACAACAGCTTAAGAGAAGCTGAGCTTTTAGTAGTCCAATTTTGTACACAGACAGCTTTAACTCTGGACGGATGGCATTCCAACAAGAAGGGACAGGCCAATGCTGATTGGCACAGAGCCTTTCAGGATGAGGGCCTTCTGCTGATGCATGATGGTTAGAGTTTGTTTTCCTGGCTCACTCATCTCACTCCCCTCTGTCCTCCCACCTTGTTCATCCTCAAAGTTGGCAAACATTTTCCTTCCAGACTTTTCCAAGAAAATGCTTCCTCTGGTTGTCAAGCTCCTTGACTCTGATGAGTCAACCAACTGTTCATTTCCTAGCCAAGAAGCTAGCTTTGAAGCTAAGCTCCTCTGAGTCCTAATCAAGTTCAGTTTGGCCTTAAGAGATGGGCAGTATGGTCAAAGGAATTAAAAGCAGGAAAGCCAATATTAAAGTTAGCATGCCTGAAAGAAATGTGATCATGCTTCTCAATTCCTTTAGGTTAATTTTATTGATAGATGTTAATTTGAGGGTAGAACTTTTAATGGCCTCTACCATTATATATATAGGTGCTTATGTTTTCTTAAGTAAAATGAGAAGCAGTAAAAGTTGGTGAGAAAATCTAAGCAGGGGAGAGAGAAAAGAAAGAGACAGACAGAAAGAGATAGACAGACAATGACAGAGACAGTGAGAGAAGGAGACAGGCAAAGAGAGAAGAGAAGACTCAGAAGACAGAGAACACACAGAAATAAAGATACAGACAGTAACAGACACAGAGAGACGAGAGAGAGAGAGAGAGAGAGACAGAGAGACAGACAGAGAGAGAGACAGAGAGAGAGAGAGAGACAGAGAGAGAGAGAGGAGAGAGAGAGGAGAGAGAGAGAGAGAGAGAGAGAGAGAGAGAGAGAGAGAGAGAGAGAGAGAGAGAGAGAGAGAGAGAGAGAGAGAGGATGACAGTAGAGAGAAGGGGGAAGATCATTGAAATGAGGGGAAAATTACTAAAAAATAAGCTACTGTTCTGGGTACAAACAGTGGGCAGAGCCATAGACTCAAGTTACTGATATTCACACTATTTCCTTTCTTCCTTGTGGTTTTCAGATCAAAGACCATGTGGATATGCTGTTTTCCAATCTCAACCAAGAAGAAGTCAAAAGAAAAAGCATAGTAACCTCATTAGAAGGTAACTAGAATTCTGAAAGGGCATATGATGCCATTGTCAAGGAAGGGAAAGTTGAGGGACAAAGTGCTTGAGAAAACTAGAGGTATCATCAGGTCAGCTTGGTCTTCACGCTTCCTCCCAAGTTGCTTGTGCCAAATTTCCCTGTTTCCACTCCAGAAATAGCCCTCTAGATTTGTTACTGTTCCTGTTTCCTATAGTTTGGTTAGCAACTTGTTTTTTTCATTTTTCAACTTCTTGGGAAGGCCAGACTATATGGGAATGAAGAGTCCTAAACAAAACAATATAGTGATAGATCCTTCACTCTTAAAAAGGGCAATCCCTCAAGCTTAAGGTGGGGATTGGTAATGGGATGGGGTTCATCTACATGTAGTTCTTGAATAGAAGGGAAAGAAATTAGGCAAGTGTCACTGTGTACTATTATGTTCATCCGAGTCTACTGATGGACTAAGGATCAATGGGCATATGATGTGGAAAACAATATGAAAGTAAGTTCTTTAAAAAAAAAAAACTAACCTATTGATTGAGTGGTGAATGTGATGTTTTTGTAGGAAAAGAAGAGAAAATGAGTTCAACTTTAGTTTCCCTTCCTGCTCATCTCCAGTGATTACAGGAATCCCTCATTTTATGTCAACTTGTTATATGGAATTGTTACACAGAATTTTGAATTTATAGAAATGATAAAGTAGGGAACTAATTGATTGTGTGTAATTTGGAGTCAAACTTGAGGTATTTTCAATCTCTCATATTATGCATTATATAAAAGAACAACAAGGTTTTGGAATCCAATTATATTAGATTGTAGTCTCTCTTGAGAGGACAAAATCTCCATGGCCTAAGGGGAAATTGAAGCATAAATACAGTTCTTGTGGGCTGAATGGTAGGGAAATGATGGAAGAGGAGAAATTCTTGAATAGGAAAATGGTGCCAAACGCTTAAAATAGGCACAGAATTGCTATTAGGTGGAATATCTCCATCTCATCCCCTATAAAGTTTTCAATTCATTCTATTTGAAGAGTTTTTGCTTGTAGGAACAGATTCCAGAGTTTGCAAAAGGAGCAATCTACGGCTTGTTTTGCATTATCTGTTCTATAATTCAAGATACTGATATTGTGACTACATTTAATTCTCCCTTTGGACATTAGGAGAGTGCAAACATATGGCTCCACTGTAAATTCTCCAAGAGACCACAGTCCTCTGTCCCAAAGATATCATAACTGTCTTTGGCATTGATTTCCTAGACATGCAGCAATCAAGGGAATTTCCTTGCTCATACTTGGAATAGGAGAGTACTATGACCAAATTTCCACAGCTGCTCAGGGCTGGGAACCAAAGCAGGGATGAGAATCTAGAATGTGGGTCTGGGTGGTAGTATCAAGTATTGCCCTGTGCACACCAGCTCATCTAGGCTTGGGACATCCTCCAGTGTGGGATTATGAAGTTTGGTACTACACCACCTCAAAGGTCAAAGAGCAAGGAGAAAAATTGCCTTATAATGATAGACAATCTCTACTCAAGAATATATTCAACTAAATCTAAGATGACCTTATGATCATAGATTTAGAATGAAAAAGGAACTTAGTGGCACAGTGAAGACTAGTTTTAGACTAGTTTTAGACTCAGAGAAAATGAGTTCAAATCTCTGATGCTTCTTACCTAGATGGCCTTAGGGTGTAAGTCATTTAACTTTTCTGGGCCTTGGTTTTCTCATGTGTAAAAGGAAAGGGGTGAACTAAATGGACTTTGAGGTTCCTTCCAAATCTAGATCTGTTAATTTTTAGAGACTAAAGTTCAACATCATCATTATTTTTGAGTCATTTCAGTTGTGTCTAAATCTTTGTGAGCCATTTGGGATTTTTTTGGTAGAGATACTGTAATGGTTATCCATTTCCTTTTCCAGCCCATTTTACAGATGAGAAAACTAAGACAAACAGGGCTAAATGACTTTCCAAGAGTCACACACTTAGTGTCTGAGATCAGATTTGAACTCATGAAGATAAGCTTCATCTACCACTGCATCACAAAGCTGCCTCAATAAATTCAAGAGAATGTGAGGAATTCACAGAGAAGTAGATTGGTTGCTATGACTCAGAGGTATCACACAGAGGAGGTGGGAGATGGACTGGGTCAGAATTGAGCTAAGCTAAAAGGTAGCCCAAGCACATGCTAGGGACAGATGCTTGGACGGATGCTTGTTTTCTCTGTGTGCAGGGAGCTGAATGTTGTCACTATCACAGAGAAGGGCTCTGACCAGGTGGACTAGGAGACAAGCCAAGACCAACCTGCAGGGGCCACTTTTGCAGAAGATCAATTGGGGACCTCCCACAAAGAATTAAAATTGGAGAAAAAGAAAGCAGTTGAAATGGGGAAATGTCTCTATTTGTGGCCTGGGGAAAACCCAGCTCAATATATAAACTTGAATTTACATAGTTGACAAAGTAGGAAACTAATCTTCTCACTGTGAATTCATGTCAAGCTCGAGATAATTATGGGCTGTTGTAAAACATTAGATAGCAACATGTTTTGGTAAATAGTCTAGCTCTAGTAGACACTGTGAATACCCAGAACAATATATATATATATATATATATTAGATCAAAATTCGATAAGCTCTTGTACATGTGACTTGAAGGGAGATAGGTAGGTAAAGGACTATTTAGATGCTTTTAGGAAAATTAGAGGTGCCTGACATCAAAATATGACCTCCACCTTTATCAAGATGCCTCTGCTTTGCTATATCTACTCATACTAGTATGATCAGTTCTTCAATCAAAGAACAAAACTATACTAACCCAACCTCCCCTTTGAGAACTCAAAGACAGTAAGTAAAATTCAGAATGCTATGGTATACATTCTCTATAAGCATAGTCAAGGGGCCTAGAAGAAAGATCCAAGAACTTCTGGAAGAACATCTCATAAAGACCTAGGGATAAGAGGAATGGACGTCTTTAAGGCAGGTAGACATAACCATCTAATTCATCTAATGTAGGAAAAATAACTACTAGGAAAGCCTTCACTAAAGGTATCATTTTTCATGGCTTTAAAAAAGTTTGAAAACTTTTAATTACTTAAACTTTTAATTAAACTAAAACTTTTAATTAATAATTTTTAAAATCTGATTTTTTAAAAAAGTAAAGGCTCATTCATAAAATACTTTTATTCATTTAAAAACAATTTCTGGTCTGCAAGCCTTCTCCCTGAATCCCTGGACACTTTTCCTGATCATTCCTATGGGCATATTCTAGAGCACTAAGGTGCATGAGCATTGTTCAAATATACTCAAGAGTATAAAGCATTTTTCAAGGCTTGCTTGGGCCTTTCTTTTGAATTTTGGTCAAAAACTATGCTTTGGTCAAGAGTCAGACTAAAGAAGACCTTCACATAAACTAAGAAAACACATGTTTTATTATACATATTTCTTTGTGTAGGCCATTTTCTCTCTATATAACAAATACTCAGTTGACTTCTTTGTCAACCTTTATTCATTTAAAACTCTTACTTCTTGCAGTATACAGAGCAGCAACATGATGTATATACAGGACAGCAGTTTTCAAAGTATGGCTAGTTTCCCCTGAGTGTTCCCAATACCTTTTGGGGTACATGAGATCAAATTAATTTAAAAAAAGATAGGCCGTTTTAATTTCAGATATAGAAAATATCAATAGATATAACCAACATTAACAAAAACTCTTTGGGGTCCTCAATAATTTTTAAGAGTGTAAAGGGGTTCTGAGAATAAACATTTTGAGAATTACTGTACAGTAGAGAGTAGTGTAGCCTTGGAGTCAAACCTAAAATCAAATTCTCTCAGCTCTTAACAGCTGTATGACCCTTGGCAAGTCACTCAACCTATTAATGTTTTGCTGCCTTTTCCCCTCAATCTCTCCTGTAACTCTGTAACTATAAATTGCAGACCTTGGAGAGTTCCCATACTTCTGGATACTATTATTGGCTTAGTAACAATTTAGACCCAAGCTTATCATTCAAAAGTCATTATTGCATTCGAAAGCACTTTTCTAGTACAGGTAGACTTTGCTTTAAGCTAACTCAATAATTGAAAATCCAAATTAAAAAAAGAAAACATTATAAATTTCTGAGGCTTGTATTTACTCTGCAAAATAATGTACCTAAGAATTCCTTTAAATAGAATTAAATATAATTGTCTCAGAACATATATGATTTCATTTACTTGAAACTTTTAATATTGAAGAGGATAGTAGTGGTATGCAGTATGTGTGTGATATTTTAAGAGGTAAGAATCTTGGCCCATATTTTGAAGTACCTTGGGTGGGAAAAAAGTTTCAAGGCCAAATTCTGATGGAAGAATTACTTGGTCAAAGATTATTACTTATCCAGGGTCTGGAAATGAGGTCTCTATTTGGTATCCAGAAAATTTTTTTCTGGAATTATTCTTGCAATCTCTTCTCCTGGCACCTACTTGGATTTTTTCAGGTGGTAATTGAGGTGTAGATGTCAGAGTACACATTTCCTGCAGTCACACATTTCTTGCTTCAAAAGAGGTCTGTTAAAGAGGATGCTTCCTTGGTATATCTTTAAAGCTAAAGTCGGTACACACATACACATTTGATTTCATAGATTGATGCTCTGTAACGTATTCCCAGAATTGTAGAGTCATGAAACTTTTCCACAGCAGGTAGGCACCTAAAAAAGCTTTCCCTTCCTTTATGTTTTTTTGTGTTTTGTGTTTCTGTGCTATTGGCTATTCCCAAAATTAACCTCTCCCAGAAGGGAGATGTTGGAAATATGGTATAAATCTTTTGAGAAAGAGAAGAAACCATTAAATTTCTAGGGAGATGTTTTCAAAAGTCAGATCATGCAACAAAAAATAGTTAAAACAAAAAGGAGAATTTTTTTTTCCTGATTTCATTGGTGGTTCATTTCAAGGATTGTAGAGAAAAGAAGACTGGACATTTTGAACAAAGATATGACCTTCACATCCAACCTATAAACCATGTCCAATATAGTTTACTGTTTTAAAAATGGAAGGGGGGTTCCCCTCAAAGATGAGTAGACCCAAAATAATCATGGGAATCTTAAGTTAAAAGCCAAGAGCTTCAGTGGGATCAAATTAAAGCTGTGAAAGGAATTCTTCCTAAAGAAGAATCAACACAGAACTTAGCAGTATCAGAATACTGTCTGGTATTTCAGAATGAAACTGGGGTAATCAGATGACTGTTTAAATTTAGTGAGTGAACTTAAATCAAAGTTGACACACAGGATGCATGTGAGTAATCTCATATCCTCCTCCTCTGTGGGGCTTATCATGTGCCAATGGTAGGCATTAAAGCCCTAGTATCACACTGGTAAGCAGACAGCCTCCAGCATTGATTGAGCCAGCATTCATTCCCAGGGGGTCACTCATGATTAGTCTTCAGAAAAAGGCCTTGATTAATCTTTGGTCCTGGTGACGCACTCTGCTCTAACCTGTGGTTTTACTATGAAAATCCATCAGCAAGTCTTCAGTCTGATCATGTGGTGTAATTCTTCCCGGGGCCATTGGGACCTGTGTCTGATGTCGTTTCCTCCATGGCTGATGACTGCATTCATCCTCTGTTCTCTGGAGTGAAGCCATTTTGGCAGGGAGTAAAAGTGTCTCTTTTCATCCTGACCTCTCAAGCCTGCTCTGTCATAAATTAAAGTGTCCAAAGCAAACTGGTTTATTAACATGATAAAATACTCTATAGCTACTAAAAATGACAGGAATATAGACTATAGTTAGGCATGGAAATTTATTTATGAAATGTTAAATCAGACACATGACAATGCATACAATGAATATAAGTATATAAATAAGTCCATAAGAATATGATCTTATATAGCATTATATAGCATTCATTCATAGAGATTTAATTAAATGATTTTAGTATCATGAAGCTGAAAAGGAATATAGAAGTCATGTAGTGAAACACCTTCATTTTAATTTATGAACTATGGTTCAGCTAGGTTAAATAATTTCCTCAAGGTCAGCTAATAGAAACAGCAAGTTTGAAACTATACCTTTGATGCCCAATTCACAGTTCTTTCCACTCCACCATTCCTTAAGTCTAGAGCTAGGAGGGGACGTTAAAGACCTTGAACCCAATACCCTCATTTTGCATATAATAGGCAAACTAGATGACCATAGAAATGATACTTTACCTCACTTACCTTATTTGTAAAAAGCTGGAGAAGGAAATGGCAAACCACTGTAGTCTCTGCAAGAAAACCCCAATAGAGTAATGAGTTCAACATAAGTGAAAAAAAAGACTGAAAAAAATAATTAGGCACTCAGAGGGTAAATGAACTAGGGTTATACTATCAGTGGGAGATTTTTTAAGCTAGTGCATTATCTCACATGCTACTTTTCTAAAGATAGAGAAAAAGAATTTGGAGTTATTGAGAATAGTATGTTTATCGTGTTTAAGGAAAACTCAATTCTGAATAGATATTGGATTCAGAGAATAGTAAAATTTATAAGTTATGGGATCTGAGTTGAAATCCCAATACTCTGTGAGACATTAGTTTGCTATATACTCCTTCATTTTACAAATGAGGAAACTGAGGCAAAAAGCATTAAATTGTTTAGGGTCATAAAGCTAGTATGCTAGACTAAATTTGAACTCAGGTCTTCTTGATTCCAGGTCTAGTACTCTAGCCCCTGCTACCTGGCTGTCTGAGACTTTCAGTAAGCTACCTAAATTCTTTTGATCTCACTTCCCTCATAGATATAGCATGAAAAGTAACTCCCAACTCAAATGCTGTTTTCCAAAAAAAGGTTTACCCCAGAGTCGAACTATTCTATTGGTTTTAGCAAAGGTTGGAAAGAAAGCATGAAACTAGGGGCAATTTTTATAGCAATTTTCTCTAATACTTATTTTCAAATATATAAGGAACTGAATCAAATTTATAAAAAGTCATTCCAATTGATAAATAATCAAAAGGATATGAACAACTTTCAGAAAAAGTATAGTCATATGAAAAAATATTCTATCAAATTGGCTAAGGAAAATCACAAATACAGGAGGGAATGTGGAAAGGTTGGAATTCTCGTGCATTGTTGGTGGAGTTGTCAATGGATCCCTACATTCTGGAGAACAATTTGGAATTCTGCTCAAAGAGGTATTAAAAACTGCATATTCTTTGGCTCAGTGATACCACCACTACTAGGTCAGTATCTCAAAGAGATCAAAGGACAAAATGTACAAAAATATTGCTACTATTTTTGTGGCAACAAAGAATGGGACACTGAGGACCGGCCCATCACTGAGGAGTGGCTAAATAAGTTGTGGTACACAATTTTGGTGGAATACTATTGTGCTCTAAAAATGATTGGGATGGTTTCAGAAAAATTTAAGAAGGCTTATAAATTGGTGAAAAGTGAATTTAGCAGAATCACAAGAACATTATGCACAGAAATAGCATTATAATGATCAACTGTGAAAAACAGCTATCACTCAAGTTAATTCTAAAGGACTCATGATGAAAAATTATTTTTCCAGAGGTCAGATTGAAGTATTTTTTCCACTTTATTTTCCTTGCTTTCTTCATAATTCATAATGGTTTATATGGAAATATGTTTTACATAATTTCACATGTAAAATTTGTATATTGCCTACTTTAATGGGTAAGGAAGGGATTGAAGAAAAGGAGTAAATTGGATTTCAAAATTTTTCAAAAATAAAATTTTTAAAAGTACTCTTTTGGTTTTTAATCACTAAAAACAATTGCTCACAAGCTCCTACTAGTCATCTTACTAATCACCCAGAGATCATAATTTGTTTTTAAAAAAAGGTACTTAAAGAAATAGCATAGTAAGAAAAGTAGCTTTGAATCATTTCTCTCACAAATTTGGAACATACCCACAAATACAAAATTACCAGAATTCACAGACATAGGGAATACCCTTTTGGTCAGGATATATATCTAGAGAAGCAACTCATGTCTCTATGTAACACTGCTGTCACAGGCCAATAGTATCTAGTAGTAATTATAATAGTAATTATAAAATTAATTAAAAAATAAAAATAATAAAAAATTAGTTCCTAATTCTCTCCCTTAAGTCCCCTTCAATTGAGAAAGCAATGCTATCAATTATACATGTGAAATCATGCAAAACACATTTCCATATTATCCATATCACAAAAAAGCAATAAAAATAATATGAAAAAATATACTTCAACTTGCACTCAGCATATCAGTTTTGTCTCTGGAGGTAAATAATGCTTTTCATCATAAATCCTTTGGAATTATCTTAGATCATTGCATTGATCAAAGTTGCTAAGTCTCTCACAGTTGATCACCATTACAATATTGTTACTATAAATAATAATCCCTCTGTTGTGCTCACTTCACTTTGCATCAGTTCAAAGAAGTCTTCCCAAGTTTCTCTGAAACCATTCTGCTCATCATTTCTTATAGCACAATAGTATTTTATCATAATTATATACTACACCTTGGTCAGTTGTTTCCAAGTTGATAGGCATCCTCTCAATTTTCAATTCTTTGACACCATAAAAAGAACTACTATAAATCTTTTTGTAAATATAGGTCATTTTCTCTTTTTTAAAAATCTCTTTGGGACATAGACCTTATAATGGTATTATACTATATTTCTCTTTAGAAAAAGTTGAAAACTCATAATCTATGTGTTTGCTTTTTCAAGCTTTGATTGAAATGAAATATGACCATTTCTTCTCCAGAAGAAAATTCCTCATCCTTGGTCACCAAGGGTAGCATCTATCTCAGAAGTCTCTGACCAACTTAGTGTTAAGAAGCCCATATAACTCTAATTGCAGTTTATAAAAAAAATTCTTGTCAGAATTTACTTAGAACTTAGCTTCACAGAAAACTGGACCAGCTTGGTGGTCTTATTTAGAGTAAACTCTAAATGACAACCTGACATAGATCTCTTTCTTTGAGCATCTTCTAGGTTTGGCTCTTAATTCCCAAGAAACAAGGAATTAATAATGTGTGAACTTGTATGTATGAGTATGTGTGTTTTTGTGTGTGACAGAGAGAGATAGAGAGAGAGAGCAAAAAGGAGGAAGAAGAGGAGGAAGAGGAGGAGGAGGAGGAAGAGGAGGAGGAGGAGGAGGAGGAGGAGGAGGAGGAGGAGGAGGAGGAGGAGGAGGAGGAGGAGAAAGAGGAGGAAAAGGAGGAGGAGAAAGAGGAGGAGACAGAGATCTGAGGCAGACAGAGACTCAGAGATAGAGACAGACATAGAGACAAAGAGAGATAGACTAAAAAAAGAAGAGATAGAAATAGAAGAGAGACAGAAAGAGTAGAGAGAGAGGCAAAGGAGATGAAAAGAGGAAAAATAGAAGAAGCATGGACAAAACCTTGATCACCTGTGGCTGTAGGTCACCATAAAAGGAATAAAGGTTTACTTTCAGGGATCATAAAATTTAGAACTGAAAGGAACCTAAGAGATTTCTTAGAAAAGGGGAGACCCACATCGCTGTTTTCAACAATGAGGCAATCTAGACAATTCCAATAGACTTGTGACGAAGAGAGTCATCTGCAACAAGAAAAAAGACTATGGTGACTGAATGTGGATCACAATATAATTTTTTCACCTTTTTTGTTGTTTGCTTTTTGTTTTTTTCTCATTTTTCCCTTTTTAGTCTGATTTTTCTTGTGCAGCATGATAAATGTAGAAATATGTATAGAAGAATTGCCCATGTTTAACATATATTGGATTACTTGCCATGTAAGGGAAGTGGGGGGGAGGGAAGGAAAAAAATTGGAATACAAGGTTTTACAAAGTGAATGGTGAAAACTATTTTTGCATGTGTCTTGAAAATAAAAAGCTATTATTTCTTTTTTTTTTAATTTTTATTTTATTTTATAATTATAACTTTTTTTGACAGTACATATGCATGGGTAATTTTTTACAACATTATCCCTTGCACTTACTTTTGTTCAGATTTTTTCCCTTCCTCGCCCAACCCCCCCCCAGATGGCAGGCAGTCTTATACATGTTAAATATATTACAATATATTCTAGATACAATATATATGTGTGTAGAACCGAATTTCTTGTTGCACAGGAAGAATTGGATTCAGAAAGGTAAAAATAACAGTTTACACTCATTTCCCAGTGTTCCTTTTCTGGATGTAGCTGATTCTGTCCATCATTAATCAATTGGAATTGGATTAGCTCTTCTCTATGTTGAAGATATCCACTTCCATCAGAATACATCTTCATACAGTATCATTGTTGAAGTGTATAATGATCTTCTGGTTCTGCTCGTTTGACTCTGCATCAGTTGATGTAAGTCTCTCCAAGCCTCTCTGTATTTCTCCTGTTGGTCATTTCTTACAGAACAATAATATTCCATAACATTCATATACCATAATTTATCCAACCATTCTCCAATTGATGGACATCCATTCATCTTCCAGCTTCTAGCCACTACAAAAAGGGCTGCCACAAACATTTTGGCACATACAGGTCCCTTTCCCTTCTTTAGTATTTCCTTGGGATATAAGCCCAGTAGTAGCACGGCTGGGTCAAAGGGTATGCACATTTTGATAACTTTTTGGGCATAATTCCAGATTGCTCTCCAGAATGGTTGGATTCTTTTACAACTCCACCAACTATGCATCAGTGTCCCAGTTTTCCCACAGCCCCTCCAACATTCATCATTATTTGTTCCTGTCATCTTAGCCAATCTGACAGGTGTGTAATGATATCTCAGAGTCGTCTTAATTTGCATTTCTCTGATCAATAGTGATTTGGAACACTCTTTCATATGAATGGAAATAGTTTTAATTTCATCATCTGAAAATTGTCTGTTCATATCCTTTGACCATTTATCAATTGGAGAATGGCTTGATTTCTTATAAATTAAAGTCAATTCTCTGTATATTTTGGAGATGAGGCCTTTATCAGAACCTTTAACTGTAAAAATATTTTCCCAATTTGTTACTTCCCTTCTAATCTTGTTTGCATTAGTTTTGTTTGTGCAGAAACTTTTTAATTTGGTGTAATCAAAATTTTCTATTTTGTGATCAATAATGGTCTCTAGTTCTCCCTTGGACACAAACTCCTTCCTCCTCCACAAGTCTGATATTATTTCTTTTTAAAAAAGAAAAAGAGTCCCAGAAATGGTGAAGGTTATACAGTTAGCATACAGCAGAGCTGCTATTTTAAATTTAAATTCTCGGATTCAAAATCCAATCCTTTTGTTACTACTACTTGATTGGAAGAACTGGTGTGATTTCAAGAAAGAGTGAAACTTTCCCTCTTTGTTCTCTGAAGATTCTTTTGCTAAAGACAAAGCTATTTATTGATCAGAGATAAAGTATAATATATAAAATTTATACTAAATCTTAACTAGGTGGCACAATGTCTGATATGTTTGGAGTCAAGAAGAATTGAGTTCAAGATATACATTATTTTATCTTATTTCATATTATATAGTATTGCATTACATTGTATTATATTACATGTATCATTTCATGTCATATTAATTCCACCAGTTAATAGGATGCTGAGCTTGGAGTCAGGAAGATTTATCTTCCTGAGTTAAAATCTGGCCTCATACATTTATAAGCTGTGTAACCCCAAGCGACTCACTTAGACCTGTTTACCTTAGGTTCCTCATCTGTAAAATGAAAGAAGAAAAGAACAAACCACTCAAGCATCTTTACCAGTAAAACCCCGGTCATAAAGCATAACATACAATAGAAAAACTGAACAACAGCAACAACAGTTAAGTTTAAATGGCTAATATTAGAAAGATTATTGAACTGATGAAGGAGGAAGAGGGAGAGAACAAAGAGCTTTAAGTAGAGGATAGGAAAAGGGAAAACTAGAAAATCTAATAAAAGAGAAATTTTACCTACTGCACAAATTTTCATTAAGAGTCACCTTATTTTCTGTCATCTGTGCAAATACTACCTCCTAAGGAGATATTTGGAGATCTCCAGATTATGGGAACTTGGTACTTCTTTTTTCTTTTCCTTTCTTTTCTTTTCTTCATTCTTTCTTTCCTTTCTTTTTTGCTGCAAGGGAAAGGGGATTAAGCAATTTCTCCAGGATCATATAGCTAGTTAGTGTCAAGTATCTGGGGTCACATTTGAACTCAGATCCTCTAACTCTAGAGCTGGTTCTCTATTCAGCTATCCTGGTATTCACTCTTGCTAGAAAATCAACAGATGTTGGAAATCAACTGGCCAGAAAACTATGCTTTGACTAGAGAAGTTATAGAGCCCATTACATTGCTTTGTACATAAAAAGTTCTATAAATTATTTGTGGATGAATTTATAATTGAAAGGAATTATAGAGGTCATAAAGTCACAAATGATAGAATCATAGGTTTAGAAATGGAAGGGACTCAAGAAAACATCTATTCCAATTCCTTTAGTTTATCGATGAACTGAGGTCCATAGATATGAAGGGATCTGCTCAAGATCATTCAGATTCCAATAGGCAGAGATAGCTTTTAATCTTAATTTTTATGACTCTAAAGTCATTTAATGTAACCCTTTCATTTGATAGATGAAATAACTGAGACCCAGAGAGATGAAATTATTTTTCCAAGAGCATACAAATATTAAGTAAAAGAATAAGGATTCCATACTCCTCCTTTAATTTTTTTTTAATGTATGGAATTAAAACAAGCATTTCCATAGCATAGTACAATATTAAAACAAGCATTTCCATAACATAGTACAATAAAAGAATACTTGTACATGAAACTGTAAATCTATTGTACACAACTTGCTATTTCTTTCAAATATACAACAAAATTCTCAGGTAAATTTCTTTTATTCCCTTTTCCTTTCCTCCCCTCCTTTAGTCGGTGAGTTCTTTTCAGATCCTCCATTTGGACAAAATACCCATCCTCACTTTACTCCTCTTTCGATTCCACTTTTGATTTTCCCCATATCCCTTTTCCTTTAGGTTCTCTTTCACATAGAGTCTTTTCATATTAGCACTTAAGTACTACCTTTTTGTTTTAATTTTTGCTTCTGTATTCCTGTACTCCTAGGACTTTGCTTAGTGCCTTGTACATAGTACTTAATAAACACTTGTTGACTTAATTCTTAACACCAATGCCACTGTTCTTTTCACTGTATTAAACTGAGTTTATTATGTTGAGTCCATTTCACAGATTAATTTGAAGTTATTCACACAATTCTGGGATAAGAATTGGGTTGAATCCACAAAGATGAATATTTGGTAGTTCAATCTGAGTGACAGGGAATCTAGCATAATGATTCTGTGAACCCAGAAAATAGTTGTTTTTATTCTTGCTTTTAAATGTCTGATGTTTTAAAATTTTGAAATTTGTTTAAAATAGAATACCAATGTTTCTAATACAGCAAATATCTTTTCCCTTTTCTTTCTACTATATTAGTGTTTTGCAGTTAATATATTTTAAAGAAATATATTTGTTCAATAAAATGAAAGAAATTAATGACTGTGTGATTCTGTTTTACGTCTTTTGGCCTCAGTTTCTTTCTCTGTAAAATGATAGGATTGGACTCAGTGATCTCTAAGATCCTTTTCAGCTCTAAGTCTACAATCCAATAACATGGAGTTCTAAGATGTCATGATAAATTGACAAATAGAGTCCTCTAGTGGTTAGATCACCACATTGCTGCTTATAAATGGATTCATATTTATTGTTATTACAATTAATGGGATCAAAGGATCTTGCCAAAGAGGAGGAAGAAAGTATGTAGCATGATGAATAGTTATTGATGAGTTTTAATTTCTTATCTTATTTCTAATAAAAATTGTGTTTTTTTGGCCACCAGTTGATGGACTTAAAACAGTGCTTTTCATCACCCCCCTTCCTTTCTTTCCATCCTTCTTCCCAATTAGAGATAACCAGAAGCAGAATGTGCTACCTCAAAGTTTCCTTTAGCTAGAAGCTATATAATCACTTATAAGCCATTCATGCTTTGGGTAGGGGTAAACGCTAGAGAATTAAGAAGATCCTTGCAACACCAAAATTCAGTGAATTTAGTGGAGAGGGTATTAAAAAATCTTTGCCCTTTTCTTTATGTGATCAAATGTATTTCCTTTGCTTAGCATCTTGAAATTGCTATCAAATCAATCCTTTAGATTAATACAAGAATTTCAGAAGGGCCATATTATTACTTTAATAATTCAAAGTGTTCCAAGAAAATAAAGAAAAATCTACCTTTTTAAATGTCACCAATTGTTCTGCTTATGTTCTTGTATGGCACTAAGTCCATTATCCCCAAAGAATTGAAAATGAGCACCATACAAAGGGCAATGGAGAATTACATAGTGGATATAAGGAAGCTAAAGCATATAAGTAGTAAGGGACTTCAAAGAACTGAAATAAAAGGTGTTATCAAGGATGAAAAAGGAAGAAAGATTTTTGTACTAAGGCTGAGGAAAGGGAGTTGGGAAGGAAATTCTAGAGCACGAAAAGATGGAGTGAAACAATTTTCCACCCTAGGGTAACTTGGAAGGTTGGTAAAAAAAAAAAAAAAAGTCTGTTATATCAGGTCACACAAACACAGTACAGGAATAGGGCTTGGCTCATTATATCAATGTCTTCTGTGGCAGAATCCAGACCGCTTAGCCCACAGACAATTTAAAAGGTCAGCAGAAAACGTTTGTCTTACCTGGGTGAGAGAGGAGTATGGTTCAGTGAAGACCACACAAGCACAGCTCCAGTCCCAACAAACCAACATCAGGGCTTGGGAGCCACTGAATTAGCAATGATAGTGGAGGCTTCCAGACCTCTCAACCCACAGATGGTAAAGAGGTTGAACTGGTCAGTAGGAGATTACAGAAGTCTCTTCACTAGCATTCTACCACTTTTCCCATACCTGTATATATGTTATAGTCTTGGGTGGCAGTGCCAGGGTGAGAAGGAGCACTAGTTCACCATAGCTTGGAGCCACAATGGAGCAGGGATTCTCCTCATAGTTCCAGGACAAAAAAAGAGTGCTTGTGGTCACTCACAGATCAGAGCTCAGACCAGAAGAATAGAAACACATCTCTCCTTAGATCATACCACCTTGAAAAAAACTGGAAGTTTACAAGTCCCTAGAAGTATGCAGTTTGAAAACAACTGCATAAAACTCCTGAAGCTTTGGACAGTACACCCTCCACTCTGGAAGCAGAACTATACTTCAACAAAGAGTTAAATCAAATTGGAGAAATTAGCAAACAAAATATTCCGATCATAGAAAGTTACTGTGGCATCAAGAAAGACACACAAGATAATAAAATTAAAGCTCCCACATTCAAAAGGTTCCAAGAAAACTATGATTTGGTCTAAGATCATAAAAAAGCTCAAAAGGATTTTGAAAATCAAGTAAGGTAAGTAGAGGAAAAACTGGGAAGAGAAATGTCAATGATTCAATAAAATAATGAAAAATAATGCAACAGCTTGTTATCAACATAGAAAAATACTGAAGAAAATGGCACCTTAAAAACAAGCTAGGCCAAATGTTAAAGGAAGTACAAAAAATGAGAAGAAAAAGCAGAATTGGCTTAATGGGAAAAGAAGCCCAAAAATTCACTGAAGAAAAAACTCCTTAAAGAGCATAATTGGCCAAATGGGAGGAAAATATACTGAAAAATACAACTTCTTTAAAAGTAGAATTGGGCAAATGGAAAAGATACTTACAAAAGCTCAGTAAAGGAAAGAGAAATTAGAATTGAGCAAAAGGAAGTAAATGATTTTATGAGAAATCAAGAAATAATCAAACAGACCAAAAGAATGAAAAAAAAAATCAATGTGAAATAATTCATTGGAAAAACAATTGATCTGGAAAATAGATCCAGGAGATTTAATTTTTAAATTATTGAACTACCTGAAAGCCATTAATTTTTTTAATTTAAAAGAAACTATACATCATCTTTCAAGAGATTGTAAGGAAAACTGCCTTGATATTCTAGAACCACAGGGTAAAATAGCAAAGAAAAGAATCTCATGAAAGAGATTCTCAAATGAAACCTCCCAAGAATATTATAGCCAAATTCTAGAGCTCCCATAGCAAGAAGAAAATATTGTAAGCAACCAGAAAGAAACAAATCAAGTAGCCTGGAACCATAGTTAGGATAACATAAGATTTAGCAACGTCTACATTAAAGGTACAGGGGTTATAATATTTCAAAGAGCAAAGGAGCTAGGATAACAATCAAGAATCATTCTTGACAAAAAGGCCAGAGCTGAATAGAAAAATTTAAATTTCAAAAGCAAGATTCAAGAGAAGTATAAAAAGGTAATCAGGAACTAGAAATCATAAGAGACTTTATAAGATTAAACTGTTTACATTCCTATATGAGAAGATGAAACTTGTAATTCATAAGAACTTTCTTATTGTTAGAGTAATTAGAGAGTGCATATAAACAGAGGGCACTGGTTAAAAAAGGTGAAATTAAGGGATGAGAAAGGAATGTACTGGGAGAGAAGCAAAAGAAATGTAGAATATGATAAATTATTACATAAGAGGCAACAAAAGCTTTTACAGTGGAGGGGCAGAAGAGGAAGTGAGGAAGAACAAGTGAACCTTACTCTCATCAGAATTGGCTCAAGGATGGGCTAGCATACACATTCAATTGTATATAAAATCTCTCTTATTCTACAGGAAAATAAGAAGGGAAAGGAATAAGGTAAGGGGGAAATAGAAGAGAGGGCAGATTGGGGGAGGAGTAGTAAGAAGGAAAATATTTTTGAAGAGGGACAAGTTGAAAAGAGAGAGAATGGAATAAATAGGTGGGAAATACAGTTAGCAAGAGTAATTTGAAAAAAAATTGAATCAAGTTTCTCTGATAGAGGCCTCATTTCTCAAACATATAAAGAACTGAGTTAAATTTATAAAAATAAGATCCATTCCCCAATTGATAAATGACCAAAAGATATGAACAATTTTCTTTTTTAATTTATTTTTTATTATTTACAAAACACGTGCATGGGTAATTTTTCAACACTGACCCTTGCAAAACCTTCAGTTTCAAATTTTCTCTTCCTACCAACCTCCTCCCCTAGATGTCAGTTATTCCAAGATATGTTAAAATATATGTTAAATCCAATATATGTATACATATCCATACAGTTATCTTGCTGCATAAGAAAAATTGGATCTAAAAAGAAAAAAAAAAACCTAAGAAGGAAAACAAAAAATGCAAGCAAACAACATCAGAAAGAGTGAAAATGCTATGTTGTGGTCCACATTCAGTTCCCCCAGTCCTCTCCCTGGGTGTAGATGGCTCTCTTCATTACTGAACAATTGAAACTGGTCTGAATCAATTCATTGTTGAAGAGCGGCACGACCATTAGAACTGATCATCTTTTATAAACTTGTTGCCATGTTTAATGATCTCCTGGTTCTGCTTGTTTCACTCAGCATCAGTTCATATAAGTCTCTCCAGGCTTCTCTGAAATCATCCTGCCAGTTATTTCTTATAGAACAATAATAATATTCCATAACATTCATATACCACAATTTATTCAGCCGTTCACCATTGATGGGCATCCACTCAGTTTCTAGTTTCTAGCCACAATGAAAAGGGCTTCCACAAACATTTTTTTGCACATGTGGATCCTTTTCCTTTCTTTAAGATTTCTTTGGGATATAAGTCCTGTAGTAACACTGCTGGGTCAAAGGATATGCACAGTTTGATAACTTTTAGAGCATAATTCCAAATTGCTCTCCAGAATGGTTGGATTCATTCACAGTTCCACCAACAATGTATCAGTGTCCCAGTTTTCCTATATCTCTTCCAATATTCATCATTATCTTTTCCTGTCATTTTAGCCAATCTGTCAGGTGTGTAGTGGAATCTCAGAGTTGTCTTAATTTGCATTTCTCTGATCAATAGTGATTTAGAGCACCTTTTTATATGACTAGAAATGGTATCAATTTCTTCATCTGAAAATTGTCTGTCCAATATGAACAATTTTCAAATAAAGTGATCATAGCTATCTATAGCCATATGAAAAAATGCTCTAACTCACTATTGATTGGAGAAATGCAATTTGAAACAATTCTGAAATATTACCACATGCCAATTAGTTTGGCAAATAGGCCAGAAAATGAAAATAATAAATGTTGGAGAGGTAGGGAAAATGAGACATTAATTCACTGTTGTTGAAGTTGTGAACTGATTCAATCATTCTGGAGAACAGTTGGAACTAAGCCCCAAACCATGAATATTCTTTGAACTAACAGTACCAGCTCTGGATCCCAAAAGAGAAAAAAACCAAATAAACAAAGACCAAAAAGGATTTGTATGTATAAAAGTGTTTATAGCAGCCCTTTGCTGAGGGTAAAGTATTGGAAATTGAGGGGATGCCCATCAAGTGGGGAGTGGTTTAATAGACTATGGTATAAAATTGTGATGGCAGTTCTAGACCTCTCAAACCAGAGACACCAAAGATAACTTGGAAGGTCAGCAAAAAAGATTTGTCAGTAGAGTGAGAAGGCATTGGGAAACCAGCAAATCAAAAATGAATGTGGGCAGTGATGGAGGCAGCTTCCTGAGGCCTCAGCTCCTCAGAGTTCCAGAGCAGAAGAGTGTTTATGGTCAGATTCCTAGAATGATCTCTGAAAATACCTGCACTAAATCCCTGAAGCCTGGGACAGTGAACCCTCCATTTTGGAAATACAGTCCTCCTTTAACAAAGAGTTAAAATCTGAATAATAGACTAGGAAAAAGAACAGACAACAAAAAAAGTTTCTGACTATAGAAAGTTACTATGGTGACAAGGAAGATCAAAATATATACTCAGAAGAAGGTAACAAAGTCAAAACTCCCACATCCAAAGCCTCCAAGGGGAAAAAAAATCCTCTCAAATTGTCTATTAATAGACAGTACAACATATGCTGCTGTCTTCTATACACAAACATTTCCAATAACCTAGATTTCACTTCAGCCACAAAGGGTTCAAGTGTTAGTGAGAGAGAGAAATTTAATTTCAGGAAGAGTGATAAAACTCTGGGCTGGCAGGTGGAAAGAGTTCAGGACCTGGAATCAGAAAGACATCTCCCTCAGTTCAGATCTGAAAAATGACTGAACAGAAACAACATATGCCAAGCGCGAATTTTATAAATTTTATAAATATCTAACCCCTACAAGGCTGAGAGGTAGATGCTGTTGTTAGCTTTATTTTAGGAAACTACATCAGACAGACATTAAATGACTTGTTCAGGGTTTTAAAAAATTACTGTCTAAAGCCATTTTGAACTCAGGTCTTACTGACTCGAGATCTAGCTCTCTAATCACTATACCACCATCTGCCTCTATGGCTATAGCAGCTTTACCATTACTGTTGCCATCACAAATTATATTTAATCAGGGCTTTAAAGTTTATGCAGAGCTTTTGAGCTTCATAACAATCCCATGATGTACATACTTCCATAATCTCCATTTTATACACAGAAAAACAAAGGCATAGAGAAGCTAATCCACAGAGCATCAGAAGCAAATATGAAACCAGGTTTTCCAGATGCAATATGAGCTTTATATCCTCTCTACCATATTGTCTCTAAATAATGAGGGTATTGATAAGTCCCTCAGATGAAACTTCATCCTTGATCTGTCACTATTAAGTTGAATTGTCTGTCACTAGGGGAGATTGTTGTGTGGAGGTATACCTTATAACAAACTCAAAGGGACAGAATTCTTTTCTCCCAAGATTATATTTGAGGTTACTAGTCCATGTGCCTAGTTTCCTCATCTGTAAAATGACTTAGAGAAGAAATGGCAAAACTCCCCAGTATCTGAAACCCCCAAATGGTATAAAAAAGTTGGACATGATTTAAAAAATGACGAACAAGAATAATAATAGAAAGTCTCATTAGAGTTAGAAAGTTTTATGCAAGATGACACCAGTACCCCAAAAAGACTAGAGAAAGGGTTCTTCTTGATATGAGGGTCTATTGTCTCATTACTTTCTCCTGATTTTAGGGGGAAGGAAGAAATGGGAGTAGGAAGAAAGATTCTGGACCAGCAGCAAGGGCTACCTTCTCATTCCTCTAAGGAAATATTCCCAAAAGTGTCCTAGGGAATGGCATTTTAAAAGCAAAAACATATTGGTTAATGAGAAAGAGAGTATGATTGTGCATATTAGTCTTTTAACTGAAAATGGATACATTCCCATTTTTCTCCCTAGTTGTTTACGGTATTTGTAAAGTTCTCCTCCTCCTGCCCTCAGTCCTCTCTGGGAATCTCTGAGGACTATTCAAGGCTTTACAGGAAAATTTACACAATGTCCTAATGGTGTTTACTTCCTAGTGTAGTAATACACATGCAGATTCCAAGAAAGAAATCCTGAGATCCAAAATCCCAAGGGACTGAGAGGAGGATTATGATCCAAAATATCTGAAACATCAGTTTTATTTGCAAACACATGAAGCAGTAAAAATCCTCCCATCTGAGGAGAGCCAATGTCTAGTGCTTTTTTTTTTTTAAACTGTAGAAGAGTCTTTAAATATATGTAGTCATGACTTTGTCCTGCCACTGATCTTCCATGATTCTGGAAGAAAGAGTGAGGCTGATGACTTTGTGCAACTTTGTTTCGCTTAAATCCAATTCACATTTCTCATGATAAATTATAGAGTAGCTTTAATTAAGAACTAAATTAGACATTGCTGCTGATTTTTTGAAACCAACATATTCACAAACTAGCTTAAAAAAACAAAAATAAAACATCTGCAAAGGGCATTTTCTCATTGTTCATTTCAGGTAGTCTTTTTCATCCTTATACAAATGTTAGAATTGCATTTAGTCTTTGTCATGCTTTACATTTTCACATGACTCATAGGTCCTAGACTTAAGATTTTGTTAATTTTATAGGTCTAAAGTTTAATTCTTTTTATATGCAATTTAAATGGTATTTTGTTTTTGTTAATTAAGTAAAGACATTTTTTTTATCATTTGCTTTTATGAGATTTTGAGTCCCAAATTTTCTTCCCTCCTTTCCTTTTACACAATTGTGTAAAATATATTTCCATGTTAGGAATTGAAGACTTTAAAGTATGATATTATTTTTGGCATGTGTAGAGCATATGAGAGCATATCTCAGTTGTGGCCCTCTTACCCTTGTGGTGAAAGCATGACAGAGCACAAAAATTGTACTGGATGCCTTCTTTGTCTGATTTGGAGACAATGGTCAAGGATCCAAAACCAACATCATGATAATTAACTAGAGCCACATTATCAAAATTAAATAACATTGGGCAACAGATATGGCCAGGAATCACCAAAGTATTCTAAGAGATGAATAATATAATCAGGAATTGGAGAAATTCTTTCAACTGCATGATTTTGGAGGCATCAGCAACTAAGAAAATACTATCATAGCTGACTCAAGTCAAACAACTCCCATTGGTAAAGAAACTGATCCCATGGACTCTCTCACTACTTCTAGTACCAGCAAATTCTGACATGGGTTAGCCAAATGTTCTTTTTGGTGCCCAATGGAATTTTTATCAATTTATTTAATGTAGGCAGAAATACTCTGCACTTGAGGTGCTAAGATTTAGGAGCTAGCAAAACATTGCTGAGAAGTTAATCCAAACTAAAGACAGCAGCATAATTTTTTTAATGTGTTCATTCACCTACCAGTCATTTGCAGACACATCTGAACTCATAGAAAATTTATTACAATGCTTAATAAATACTTGTTTTCAATGAAAAAGAGGATATCAGAAATGGGCTAAGTCCTTTATAGTTTTAGTTGTCAAAATGTGGTCTGTGGACCCCTGAGACCTTTCAGGGGATCTGTGATATTAAATCATTTTCATAATAATACTAAGATGTTTTACTTTTTAATATGATTAGCTATAACCCAGGTAAACAAAAGCTCTTTGGGGAAATCCTCAATAATGTTTAAAAGTGTAAAAGTGTCCCATGACCAAAATTTTTGAGAACTGCTTCTCTACAGGTCTTGGTCTGGTGGATATATCCTACCCTTTATAATCTAAGCAGAGATTTTGATTTTGATTTTTGATTTTACTCTATAACAGGTATAATATGCCATTGCAAAGCAAATACCTACATTCTATGGAAAGTATAGTTGACTAAAATTTAAAATTGATAGTTATAAAAGAGTCAATGAATAGAGTAAGTAGCACCTAGATTCAAATTTGACCTCTGATCCTCATTGGGCAAAGAAGGTCATTTAGCCTCTGTCCATCTCAAGCAACTCCCTTGAACTCCATCTACTAAGTCATAAGTTGTTATCAAGAGAGTTTGCACACCTGACTTCTGATGTAAGAACAGATATTGCTATTGTTACTGCTGTGCAATTCTATAAACCTTTGACCAAAAGTCATATTAAAATACATGCATTGTGTTCTGTTGTATATATTGCAGTCCAGAAGTCTTCTCACCTCTGGATGTTTCAGGATATTCCCTGAACTAACTGGATAGTAATAGAAGGCACAATAGCATTAATGTTACCAAAAAAAGAATTACAAAGAGAATTGTCAGGGTTGGCCAAAACCCTGCCCATAGGAGATTTCTTTGATCTAGATGAATAACCTCCAAACTTTTTGATCATGTACTCTACCAAAAAAAAATGGCCATGTTCTCTCAATATATGTGCATTTATATAGAGACAGTAATGAAGAGCTAGTCTCAGAAACAAGAAGACTTGGTTCAGTTCCTGTCTCTCACACACATTGGCACAGTTAGGCAGCAACTGCTATGTGCTAGACACTGTGCTAAATGCTGGGGATGCAAAGAAAGGCAAAAGATAATCTCATCTTTTAAGGAGTTTGTAGTCTAGTTGGTTATGCAACTCCAGGCAAGCTAGTTAGACTCTGACCTATTCTGTAAGACTATAATTCATAGGAAAATTACCACCTTACATTACTAGGAGTTTCATTCATGAATGTCCCATAATATCAAAATCACAAGTCTAGTCCCCATCTATATAAATATAAATACATATTTCTATGTTAATAATTATGTAATTATAAGGAATACAAAAAGAAAAATTTTTAAAAGGATGCAACAAAGATGAAGTTGTATATTGATCCTACTTTCAGTAGTAAGTCACAGAAGCTTATTGAATAAGAGAATCAGATTGATGTTTTAGGAAAATCATTTTGGCATCTCAGTGAAGGATGTGTTGACTAGTGGAGAGATTTGTGGCCAAGGAGACCAGTAAAAAAACTATTGTAAAAGTTCAGTCAAGAGATAATGGATAACTGACCTAAGGTAGTAGTTGTGTGATAAAAGAAAGGGGGGGCAGAAGCAAGAGAGAAGTGGTGGAAATGACAAAATTTGACAGCTAGTAGATATGTAGTGTAAGGAATAGTTAAAAGTGGAAGATGATAATTTGCAAACCTGGATGACTGGAAGGATGTCTTTCCCCTAGACAAAAAAATAAGAAAGTTTGAAAAGAAGGGGGTGATTTGGAAAGAAAGAGAATGTAATAAGATCTTTGTTGCATATTGCAACTTATCCATTCCTTCTCATATTGTGAAATTCACTCTGTCCCATCTAAAATGGAAAGTGTAGAAGCAAGCTCTTACTCAATGGTCTTGAAGCTGGAACCTTTGCTTTAGAGAAAACAGATTTATGAGTTGATTTTATTGAAAAGAGGAATGATTTAGATGAAGGATGAGACACAATTTTCCAATACCACTTAATGGTTCAAGTAACAACTGCCTTAAGTGGCTTACAATTAGTAAAATTAGTGAGATTGGGAGCTTTTTGTAGTGGAATGGGTGAATGTTGAGGGGTAAGGGTAGCGGTGTTTGTGAGGATTATCCTCAGGATTGGTTAACACAAGGAGAATTTACTTTGACCTGCCTTCTAATTCACAGATTGGTCAATGACTAGACTTCTTAGAATCAGACTATATCTGACCCCTCTTGGGGTCATGCAATAATAACTACTTTAGAGACTGCTCATTTAGATCCTTTGTGTCTATTCTCTAGACAGATTATATCCTCAGTGTGGAAAAGATGAATTTCTTTAGGTATAATAGGGCTGGAACTAAATTCCCTTAAAATCATTCACTTTTCAGTTCTAGGGGCAGAACCTAGGTGATGGAGTGAAGCCAGGAAGCTGCTCAAGCTCTCCCAGTTTCCCTTGAAAACCACATGAAACCAAGCCTCTGAACAGAGTCTGATGGAATGAAACCACTCTCCAGCTCAGATAGTTTGGAAGGTGTCAAGAAAGATTGGTTTCACTGGGGTGAAAGGGGTGTTCAGCCCTGCTCATATGGAGACTGGGAAAGCCATTGAGAAGATTTTAAACACAGCAGATCAGCAACTGAGACCCTCTGTTCTGGTTCAGTAGCAGAGCAAAGAGGTGGGGCAGCCTCCAGTCCCATCTCAGAAGCCAAATTCTGGGAAACCAGGCTGTTTCCTGGAAAGAGCAGGTAATGCTACACCTTGCTGTGAATAAAACACCAAACACAAAGGAGCCCTGTGCTGAAAGCCAAGGCTCAGAATCGCACAGGAAGCTTGGGACAGCACCCTTTTACCCCAGAAGCAGACCTCCATCATAAAAGTTGCAAAAGAGGAAATACAAAAAAAGAGAAGGGAAGAAAATGAGCAAGAAACAGAAAAGAACTTTAACCACAGAAAGCTACTATGGTGATAGAGAAGACCAAAACACCAAGTCAGAGGAGGACAAAATGTCCACAGAGGAAATCTCAAAAAGTGATATAAGTTGTTCTCAACCCCAAAGAGGCTTCTTGGAAATGTTCATAAAAGATTTTAAAAGATAAATAAGAGAGGTAGAAAAAAATGATTTTTCTTTTCCTTGCTTTTTGGAAAGTTTTCAAACTACTTATCAGTAAAAACTCTTTGCTTCACTTTGAGACCACAGATCTCTTTTTCTCTGTCTGTATGTTTGTCTATTTGTCTCTGTCTTTATCTCTCCCCATCTGTCTCTTTGTTTCTCTATTTCTTTCTATATCTCTCTCCTTTCTTCTCTCTTCTTTTCTTTCTTCTTTCCCTTCCTTTCTCTCTCTTGTTTCCCTTCCTCCATCCCTCTCTCCTTTCTCTCTCCCTCTCTCTCTCTTCCACTACCCCCTCTCTTTCTATGTTTTCTCTCTCTCCCCCATCTCTCTCTTTCTCCCTCTCCCCATCTCTCTCTATCTCTCTGAATCCATTTGCTCTGTCTCTATGTCTCTTTCTGTCTGTCTCTGTCTCTCTTTCACACACATACATGTACACAAAAACATAAAGTGATATTTTAGAGAAACTAGCTTCTTTTTGAGAATACTCAACCAATACACATATTCAACAAATAATTTAAAATAAACAGAGAATAGGAAGTATGTAGTCCAATATTATCCATGTTGCTCTGTCTCTATGTCTCTTTCTGTCTGTCTCTGTCTCTCTTTCACACACACACATGCACACAAAAACATAAAGTGATATTTTAGAGAAACTAGCTTCTTTTTGAGAATACTCAACCATTACACATATTCAACAAATAATTTAAAATAAACAGAGAATAGGAAGTATGTAGTCCAATATTATCCTGGAGAGAAAGGGTAGAATTTAGAACCCATAACCTTTAAAAATAATGTTAAGAACTGTTCTAACATATACTTGGGGAAAATAAAATATTATTTTATAATGAAGTTAACTTGATATTGCAAATTTTATTTAATTTCCATAGCCTTTTCAAGGGGTCAGTATTTTAGTTCTTCAAGGATCCATGACTCCATATTGACATCTTATCTATAAGGGAAATTGACATTGAATTTTTAATCATGTTTCTCTGATGAAAACCTCAGATATATACAGAACTGAGTCAAATTTATAAAAAAAAATTAGAGCCATTTTACAATAAGTTATCAAAAGACATGAACATTATTTGGATGTATTAATCAAGATATTTATAGCCATATAAAGAAAAAACCCCAAATTTTAACTCACTATTGACTGGAAAATTGTAAATTATAACACACCTATTAAATTGACTAATAGACCAGAAAGGAAAAATGACAAATATTGGAGGGAATGTGGGGAAAATGAGACATTAATGCATTGTTGGTGGAATTATGAACTGATTCTCCTATTCTATGAAGCAAGCTTCTGAATAGTCCAAAGGGCTACAAAAATCATACATACCCTTTTACCTGACAATATCACTACCAGGCATGTATCCCAAATAAGATCTTAAAAAAATAATGGTAAAGGGCCTATACATACAAAAATGTTTAGAGCAGTTCTGTTCACTAGACAAAGATTGGAAATTGAGGGGATGCCATCATTTGGGGAATGGCTAAATAAATTGAAATGTTTGGTTATGATGATATCATTGCTCTAAAAGAAATGATGATCAAGATGCTCTCAGAAAAACCTAGAAAGTGCTCCAGAGTTCATGCATAGTGAAATGTTTTGTGTACAAATAATAGCTATGTTGTGGGATAATCAGCTGTGAATGACTTTGCTACTCTTAGCAATACAATGGTCCAAAATTAGTCTTAAAGATTTATGATGAAAAATGTGATCCATATCCAGAGAAATAACTGATTGTATCTGAATATAGATTGAAGTATACTTGTTTTTTTATTTTATTTTTCTTGAGGGTTTTTTTGGGGGGGTCTGTTTTCTTTCACAACATGACTTTTATGGAAATATTTTGCATAATTTTACATGTGTCTTACCAATGGGTGGTGGGAAAAGAGGAAAGAAAATCTGGAACTTAAAGTTTTAAAAATGTGTTTTTAAATTGCTTTACATGTAAATGGAAAAAATAAAATCTTAGAAAAAATTCATTCTAGAATTTTGACAAAAATTGAAATCAAATTTGCTATAATTTATTGTAATCAACCTCTTTTTAAAAATGAAAACAGCCTTGTTTAGTTCATTGATCTGTTGCTAAGCCTTCCTGAATCTTTCTTGTTCTCCTTCATTTTCAATGATCACTTTTCAAAACTCAACAATTATATCTCCCACTTATTTCAGTGTCCTTTGGGGGTAGTTTATTTCATCCCATCCTGGTGGTCTGAATTCATTGGAGTCAAGTAGATATTCTCTTCTCTCCTTTTACTTTGCTTGGGCTCCAAAGTTCTAGTTATCATATCTTTCTTATCTTTGCCAGTCTGAAGATTATCCCTCCTTGGGAAAGAAAACAGTTTGTAAAACAAGAGATGAGTGGTTCTGCCTCCTATTTATTATCAGTTATCATCATCATATTTACTCTGAGAAATTGTCCTTTTCCTTCTTTGATTGTTCTTTTGGGCCCAGTATAATTTTAATGCCCAATGCAGTCTTAAAGGCTTCTTTGTCTTTAGCATTAATTATCAGTTTTTAACTTATCCTTAGCTTTAAAACCTCAAACTTCTACTTTCAATTTTTTCCCTCCATCAAAATTTTGGCCAAGTCCACTCAAAGAAAGAACTGTCCCTTGGATTAGGAGCTCATTCACACACTGACAGGCAGGCCAGAGGAAGGCCTTGGCTAACCCATCCCCCAAATATTCAAGAGTTAGCTGGAAGAGTTTGTAGATACCATCATTAAAATTCGATGCCCTTTTTGCATTCCTCTCCCTGCCCTGCTTTTTGTCTAGTTAACTGTGTGCCATGGGACCTGTCAAAAGTGTTCAGAAAAATATTCTCTGGATTTGTGATTCCAGAGGTGTGAAAAACAGAAATGGGTGCCAATACCTTCAGCCAAAAAGAACTAGAACAGGACTTGATGTCCTTTGGGCTGTAATTTAGCTCAAGCTGACAGGTGCATCAGCATGCATGCCAAAGGAATGAGGCCACTGAGTTTTCTTCCCAAGTCAGTCTTGCAAGGGGGAACCAGGGTCTCCTGGTTTCCTCACAAGGTCACTCAACAAAATGTCATCCTTATTCTCTGTTCAAGAGCCTCTCTTTGATGTCTCAAGCAGTATAATTTGTAATACAAGTTTCACTAAGAACCTGAATTTTGCAATTGTCATTTAAAAGAAGTGTGTAAGTCTTGTTAAAAACAAACAACAAAATCAAACAACTATCCTTAGTCATGTGTAGTGGTGGATGAAATGCTGAGCCTGAGGTCTTCCTGACCTGAGTTCAAACCTGACCTCAGTTACTTATTTGCTGTGTGATTCTGGGCAATTTATATTGTTTTCCTCAGTTTCCTCATCTGTAAAAGGGATTTCATAATAATAGCACCTATCTCTCACAGTTGTTGTGAGAATCCAAAGAGATTCACTTTTGGTTGAAAAAAATTTTAGCACAGTGTCTGGTGCATAATGAACACTATGAAAATGCTTTCTAAATACTATTATTACAGTTATGCCTTCTACATTATGACTGTCTATAATGTTCTTTCTTTCCTCATTGCAATTTTGCTGAATCACAGGTTAGAAGGAGAATTCAGATGGAAATTTCGAGGGAGTTTTGTGGAAGCTATAATGATACATAAAGGCCAGCAGACAACACAGAAAAAGTTTAGAAACTCAGAAATGCATAAAATATATGTATAGTATTGTATACTATCAACATATTTTATCTCTTAATACTGTAAACACTCCATGAAAGAAAAAAAAATCAGACTTCTCTGGTATGAATAAAAAGGAGTGTTCTATGCCTCTAACCTCCATGATGTGGAAGGGATAATTATCTTATAATGATTATTATTCAAATCCTTTTTCATGCTTCTTCTAGGTAGTTTTCAAAACCATATTATATTAACAAATTAAGACTGTTCAGGGAACAAGATTGAAAACTAACCCTGAAACTATCTCTTTTTGAAACTGAGAGCTTTATTTCCCTCAATTTGGATGGGATCCTCAACAGTGCTTTAGGACCTTTCTGAGCTCTTTCTGTCAGGCTATATCTTGTGATACTATTGACACTAGTCTAAAGTGGCTGGAGCCCAAAGTGGTGCTCCAAACACACCCAGCACCAACCCACAAATAACACTGACCTCAGTGACTGCTCTCCCAGCCCATGTAGTAAAAAGACTTCAATTATATTGAGAGATCAAGTCTTGTTTTAATATATCATCTAACCACATGGCCACATTCCTAATTTTATCAAGTTATTTTCCCTTTATGTTTGTGCTTCAGCTGGTCTTTTCATAAGTATGTATCCTTTCCCCTCCCTCATTCCTTTGCCAGAGATTTACAGGATCATAGATTTGAGATGAAAGGGATTTCAGAGCCTATATTGAACCACTCATTTTACAGATGGGGAAATTGAGGCACAGAGTAGTAACTTACTTTTGGGTGACACAATAAGAAACTATATGAAGTGAGATCTCAACTTAGGTCTTCTTGGTTCCAAATGTAGTGCTTTAATCTGTCTGACTATCAGATATCTGAGTCTTGGTTTTCCAATCATAGTAAGTCACTCTTAGCTTCTCTTCCTTGATAAATGAATCTTTACTCATATTTCTTGAGACCCTTGAATTTCTATCATCATCAAACCACATTTGATCAGAAGGATGGTAACAAGTAAGAAAAGAGAAGAATGTATCACTCCAAAACAAGATGTTTTGCCCCAGAAACTTGGAGTTGTACCCAGAGTAAGAGTGCTCAGTTAATAAAAAGATCGAAACAAAATAGATATCAGAAATTCTTCTTCTCTGCTTTCTATGGAACAAATCTTGTTTCAACAAGCTAGTGTCCCTAATGCATCTTCTAAGAATTTGACTATAGAGGGAAGAATGATAAGAAAGGATGAGAGTGGAGGTGGGAATAGAAATAGACAATCTTTTCTACATAGTTTAGATGTCAGACCAGAAGGGGTTCTGTCTAATCCAGATTCAGAAAATGCTCTTACTGAATCATTTCCAGTGAGGCACCGCTCTAATGAAATGCATTGGCACTCCACAGAGTCTTTTTGCCAGTACTGCTGAAAATTTCTAAAAGGATGCTTTGCCTCCCTTGCTTGACATCCTTCCAAGATTCTCACACCCTAAATTATCCTGGCCTTATTGCAATTATCCAAATGTCTGGGATAAGGCAAGGAATATTATTTACTAGACATCCCCAAAATATCAAGCTGCTATTCCTTTGGGGGATAGAGGGTATAGTGGGTGGCTCAATTTTTCTTATCTGTAAAAATGAGTTAGAGAAGAAAATGGCAAACCACGCCAATATTTTTTGCCAAGAAAATTCAAAATAGGATCATGAAGCATTGAACACAACTGAAAAAAATGACTGAATAACAACAATTATGGCTTTAACAAGAAGTGTTGACTAAAACAGGAAAAATTCTGACTAAGATAAGAAAAGGAAATGGATTAGTAGAAGGAAAAAGGGAAATTTAAAAAAAGAATGAGAAAGAGAATAGGAAAAATAAAGAGGTACATACATAATACGAACATCGGTGATGTCACCAGCAGCTAATTAGAGAAGTAAGATGAAGAAAGGGGAGGAATTTAGATGACTTTGAGAATGATAGGGGCATGGAAAGAAAAAGTAAATCGGTATCTGGTTTGATGAACTTTATTTGAATATGTTGAATTTAATCTATGTTTTTCCATTTTTACATTCACCACCTTAGTTCAGTCCCTTATTTCTGTCATGTCTTGACTCTTCTAATAGTTGTATAATGAGTGTTTGTGCCTTTTGTTTGATTCCCATTCAACTGACCTAACTAAAACAAACCTTGTACCTATAATAGCTCTTTCTTCCCCATTTTTCTTCCAACATCTCTTCTCAAAAATATCCAAAATTCCTCATTAACTATGCAGGCCAAATTTTTAAACTGGGATATCAAATATTGCTCATTCCCATCCTCAATGAGGCCCACTGAGGATGTTTATGTGGCCCGCCAGGTTATGGCAAATGGGTTGAGGGGCAGAGACAGAGTGTGAGTTTTTCTTTTTACTGTAGTCTGCCCTCCAACAATCTGACAGCCAGTGAACTGGCCCCCTATTTAAAAAGTTTGAGGACCACTGCTCTATGCTATGAGAGAAGTATTAACTGTGGTCCCTTGTTCTCATGAATTTTTTTATCTAATTGCAAAGATATACATTTGAGAAGACAAAGAACAATTAAGAGGGCTGCATTGCAAATATCCATTGAGTAATATAGACAATAGCCACTAAAAGGAGTATATGTGCTGGTATGAGGGTTTTCTGGGACTTTTTCTGGGCTGTTCATCCATCTGGGGTGTTTACCTGGAACTCAAATCTCATCTATGGCTTTAAGAAGCAGTAGCATTCCATCAGACACAAGAGTAAAAACCTTGTCAGCAGGCAGGCTAAATCACGTTGAGAGGGTTATTGATGGTCCTCAAACCCATTGGTGAGTTAGTGGTATATCTACTTCAAGCATATGAAGACTTCTCTTGGTGGAATTGACAGATGAAAATAATTTATTGCAGTGGCCATAAAGGTGGCTGAAGCAGGTAGTGGTGGAATGCTTAGAACCTGGTCAGATGTAGAAAATATCAAGGTTCTCCACTGCATCCTAAAGTATAGCCAGTCATTTTGACTTTAGTCTTGCCATTGGACTTAGAAAAAGAACATGGACTTTCAGGGAATGTGGGAAAGATGGTCAGTGTTTTGGAACATGACAGTTGAAATAACTGGTGATAAGCAGATTAGTGGAGTAATGAAACATATGCTCAAGCAAGATGATGGGCATCAAGCAGTGTGTAAACTTTAAACATGCATAAATATCAATTGTTGTTGTTATCTTTCATTGAATTTGGCTGATGACTAAATGTGTCATGAAACTTGGCCAATGATTAAATGTTCTTTTCAAAATTTTTCTGAGATTATTTTTCAGCAACTATTTGACATAAAATGCAGAATCATTAAATGTCAGAGCCAGAAGAAAGCTTTGAATATTTAATATATCCCTGCTGCCTAATTTCCTAGGTAAAAAAATTGAAATGCTGAGAGTCAAGACTAAAATCCATTTTTCAATTCTCATTTGGCTTTATAATATACCCTATAGTGAGTTTCACCCTTCACCACCACTGCCTGTCCCACAAAGTCGCTATATTTGGAAGGGATATTCAAAGGACTAATGAAATACATGAAAATTAAATCAAATAAAGTGAAAATTAATTTAAAAATCTAATAAAGCCAATAACTACAAAGGAATGCCTTCTGCAACATCCTTCACAAGTGATAATCTTGCCAGCTATCTCTGTCCCTGAGAAGTGTGAATCCCCAACCTTCCCATGTTGGGAAGGTTGTCCATTTCAGAATACTATGAAGATAGCACTGGGCATCATCTGGGTTATTTTCCCTTCATCTCCTTATCAACAACCTCTTCCTCAACTTCCCAACATACTCTACTACCTCATTGACTAAGTGAGATCATGTCCTTTTCTGAATTTTTGTTCTAAAATAAATCTTTCCTGAGCTCTTCATTTTGGAAGAGTACTCTGACACTTTATTCTTTTCTGTTTCCTGGCATATACATAAGAGGCATAATAAGTGCCCCTTCATCAACGGATTCTAGCTCATTGTCGTGTCAACAAGCTGCTTGTTTCTATATCTTCCTTACCAGTTACTCTGCTTTTCAGAATTCTTTTTCTCCCCTTCTCACTATATCCTCATTTCATAATCTATTCTTTCTCAGTGACAGAAGAGTGTCTTTGATAAAGACATTTGATTCAAATCAAATGAAATGAAAATATAACAATAAAAATCAAAAATAGCATTCTTATGAGGAAGAGAGATAAATGTGTACTCAGTGTACTATCTATTATGTACATTTAGAGCTTGTTAAATGGTTGTGTAATGGGCTTAAACATTAAACATTTAAGGCTTAAGCAGTCATGTAAAATAGGACTGAAGATCTTCTAACTCTAGGCAATAAAGCCATTATTTAGGGCTCTATATCTAGGCAAGCTATCAAATAGAATTGTAAGCTTCCTGCTTTACCAGGTTACTACATATTGGGCACATGTACATAAGTACAACTGTCTCCTCAGCCTCCTCCTACTAGCTAATTACCAGATGGGCCTAACTCCTGGGCCTCAGATCTTAAATCCTTGAGAATAGAGTAATTTCAGAAATAACTCATAAATCTCTCTTGACTCTTACCCACACTCATTGTCTAGTCTCTTTTTCCCCTTCTCATGACCCCAAAGAAATCACTTTTAGTCTACAATACATTTATTATAATGGAAAGAAATGTAAAGTCTAATAGTATTAACATCCTAAAGGTAAGCCTTAGGCTTCTGGTAGTCTAAATTCTCCATTTTCCCTATCCTTTTCTGCATTAAATAGCCTCTTTGTCCTTTTGGGGAAGAAAAAGACAAATATACCCAGGTAAGGAAGAGACAGATATATCAAAAGTCCTATGTAAGAGAGTTTTGTTGAATCACAGAGATAAAGGAAGTCATTTCACTGTACTCCACTTCATCTCATGTTACTGTTCTTTTACAAAGTGAAATATATTTCTAGCAGACCATTATTGAAATTTGCTGCTCAATATTGACCTGGATTCCTTCCTGGGGCTCCAATGTGGTCAGATCTTGTATCTTCTCCCAGTGTTATAGCTGTGTACTATGCACAGTCAGAAAACACACACACACACACACACACACACACACACACACACACACACACACACAAAGAATTCCAGAAGAGACAAAGAATTCTATTTGTCCTTTGAAAAGCATATGAACCCTATGATGATGTATCTTTTACAGTTTCCCTTAGCGTTTTCTACACTGTACTTTCATATCTCTTTAATGCTTAAAGATCTAGAAAATTACAAGGACAAGAGTTCCCATCCTCTTCTTTTTCCTCCGTCCTCAACATTGGGAACCTGCCACAATAAGAGCTCTATATCAATAAAAGACGTGATAACAATAAACCCCATTCTTCAGTTTTAAGCAAGTTCTGTCCAGGTTCATGGACAGGAACAAAATTATGTTATGGCAATGACAGATCATAATCTGTGATAAAACTGCGTTTTTAATCAATTCTGATTATTCCTATCCTTACTCATCCCCCTCTACCTAAAAGAAAGGATAGAATCTCAACTGGAAAGGATAGGGCAATTGAAGTCCAATATAGGAAAGAAGAAAGTAATAGATAACATCATGACATTAAAAAATTCCAAGTTTCTAGATCCATATAAGTGATATCCAAGGTACTTAAAAAAAACCCTCAGCAAGCAAGACAACAGTACCATTGTAAATGGTTTTTGAGAAATCATGAAAGGTGAAGAGTTGCCAGAAGACTAGAGAATGCCACATGATGTATCAATTTTCTAAAAGGGAAAACATGTTACTCTTAGAAACCACAAAATACAAGCTTGATGTTGATACTTGGAAAATTTTAGAACAAATTATTAAATGGAATCATAAAATTGTAGGTCTTATGATTGGAAAAACTTAAAGTATTTGCCAAATATATGGCAAAACGATGAAAGATATTTTGAAATATATAATAATAGAGATAAGTTGGTTAGACAATCATATAGTTATCAACATAGTACAACTGCTAAAACAGGGATGTGTGTAATTGTCACTGTCTTGGAGAAGGTTTAGCAAAGGATGCAAAGGAAAGAGGAATCCTGTATAAATGGTAAGGTCCTCTGGATCCTTCTTTGTACTGATGCTGACCTACTCACTGGATAACTCAAGGACATTGCAGAGCCTGCATAATCATTCAAGAATTTTTAGTCTAATTATCTAGCCAGGAAAAAACAAATGCATGAAGAATAAATACCTATTGTCCAAACATGCGCAAATTGGTCCATTAATCTATATCGCTTAGATAGACATTGCAAGTAGAAAATGAGCCAGAACCAGAGCTGAACAAGAGGAGGAAAGAGGGATTGGATTGCCTTGAGAGCTCCAGTTTCTTCCTGAAACAAAGGGTCTCCTCTTTGTAACACTACTATTTTTTCTATGAAGGTGACCAAATAAGTGTCGTGGAACAGTAGAGTTTCTCTTATTTTATTATAATAATAATTATTATTTTTTTGGCTGAGGCATTTGGGGTTAAGTGACTTGCCTACGGTCACACAGCTAGGAAGTGTCAAGTGTCTGAGGCCAGATTTGAACTTAGGTCCTCCTGAATTCAGAGCTGGTGCTCTATCCACTGCTCTACCTAGCTGCCTCAGACAGAAGAGAGCAAACCACCTTGCATAAATATGAGCAGATTACAAGGCATTACAACTGAGGAAACATCTGACCTACAGAGTAATCTTGGCACTTGTCTGCTTTGAAATCCAATTCAGTATTCTTCATATTCTACCCAAGCATTTGATGCTTGCTCGCCACTCAGAGCACTTGATTGTTGTCTTAGTTGAGCAGTAGTGATGCAAGGTTCACCAGGTATACTGCCTTGCCCCTCTCTTCACTGTTACTGTCCTTGACCATAGGCAGCATCTCCCAGGAAAGGCAGCAGTGTGCAGGACTGTACATGATGCTGAGGTTGTACAGGCAGTTTAGCTTACTGTGTAGTCTCTCAGTTCCCAAACAGTAGTACTAGAAGGGGCAGGAAGAGAAGCAGCAGGAGCAGGTGGCTTGGCTGGAGCTCAGGGGGAGGAAGACCTAGAAATCCTGGCAACCTCAAGTTCCATATTTATATCCAGTCCCCTCCCCACCCTCAGAAAATGAATTGGGTCAAGAAGGGAGGAGCCCAGTTGGGCTGTGGGCTAGCTGCTTTGTTTTTCCACAGCTGGTAGCCCCACTTGTCCCTTTGGAGAATTGCGTAGAGAGGAATAATTAAGCTGCAGACTAGAGATGTACTTCTCATGGGAAAAATTTGTTTGGTACTAGTCTTTTTTTGCCACTTGTTGTGCCTTCTGGAATCAATTAAGTCCAAAGGTACCATTGTATTTCTCTTTCCATCTTTCCATTGTATGGAGTGGAGTCCCTTACCATTCAGAAGATGCACAAGATAAGAAGTTGGAGTTGTCGTTCAACAAAGTGAGGATAGAGGTGGACAGTCATCATTGGTATTGGTGTATTGGTACACATACATATACATACACATTCCCACACACATATACATACATACAGATATATACATATATATACATGCACATGTGCATGCATACATATAGGTGTATATCTCATATACATATACACATATGTATTTATGTGTATATATACATACAGTCACATAAATTGAGAAGAAATGAAATTATTATTATAATCTGAATTGTAATTCAGAGAATTACAGAGAAATTAAGATCTCAAATCCAGTGAAGTACTGAAACTGTGTCAATTAATCTATCACATAAACTCCATATGATTTCCCTTGGTTTTTAGCCTTCCATCATTCCTATCTTAAAGTCTATTCTCTTTCCTTTTTTGAAAATAAGGACATTGACCTGTTTTCCTTCCTTTTTTATCATAATTCCTTAGAGATTACTCAAGTGATTAAAAATAATATCTATAAAGTCTATCAACTCTCAGGGATATGATATAATCAGGTGAAAAGATTTGATCTCTGCCCTTAGATGTGTTTTTCCTAGTTCCTAACTTATTTCCTGTTTCAATTCTCTGTTAAGTATTTTCTTTTTATCCTTTTCAGTGAAAAAAAATTCATTCTCCTTTTAAAATCAATTAATAAACACTTATTAAGCACTTATTGTGTACCTGACACCCTGCTAGGTGCTAGGATATAACAAATGAAGAAAAAAAGTGAAACGTTCTCAGCCCTCAAAAGCTTGTAACAACATCACTGAGAGTCAACATGCATGTGTGAAAATTTTATATACATATATACATATGTGTATATTTATATGCATATGTATATATACATAAAATACAATTTTGAGCAATTAAGCCATTTTCACAATTATGAAATCCAGATTAACTATAAAGGACCTATGAAGGACGATATTATGTGAGTCCAGAGGAAGAATTGATAAATAGAAGTATATATAGAATGATTTTACACATAATATACACATGTGTATATGTAGATCCCCATCATACATACATACATACATATATGTGTGCATATGTATGTAAACACATGCATATTTGTATCTAATAGTAGCCATTTCTAAGGTGGGAGAAGGGAAGGAAAAAAAGGGAAAAAAGAAAGGTACATAATAATATGTATTTAAAAGGAATAGCAAGTTGTTCATTATAGATTTTCAGTTTCATGTACAATCTTTTCCCCCTAACTTGTTATATTATAGAAATGCTTATTTTATTACTTAAATTCAGAATAAAATAATAAAAAATTTTAAAATAAATAATTATTTAAAATAAATTTTGGGGAAGAAGGGACTAATACCTAGGGAGAATACCATTAAAACATGGAATTTAACAATTAGAATGGGGACAACTAGGTAGTTTGGTGGATAGAGTATCAGTCCTGGAGTCAGGAAGACCTGAGTTCAAATCCAACCTCAGAAACTCACTAGCTGTGTAACCCTGGGCAAGTCACATAACCCCAGTTATCTCTAAAACAACAACAAACCAAAGAATTGGAATGGATTTCAGAAGCCATTTATTCCAACTCACACATAAAAATAATCTCTGCTCTGTAGTACCCAATAAGTGGTTATTCAGCCTCTGTTTGAATATCTCAAATAAAGGACTGAGATATTTTGGGATAGTTTTAATTATTAGAAAGCTTTTCCTCATATAAAATCTAAATTTGCCACTTTGCAACTTCTACCCCACTGCTCCTGGTTCTCTCCTCTGTGAAGAGAAATGAAAAAAGTTTAATGTCTTCTCCATGTGACAGTCCTTAATTGTTATCCAATCCCTACTATAAGAATTCTCTTTTCTAGGCAAAACTTGTCTGACTTCTTTGATTACATTCATAGAATATAGAATCAAAGCCCTCTTCTATACTCTTTCCAGTTTATCAGTATTCATCTTAGACCTGAGAAGTGAATACAGTACTCCAGACAAGATCTTACAAGAGCAGAGTACAGTGGGAGTATTAATTGATTATTTTTAGAAATGGTATCTTTTTGAAATATAATCAAGATCCCATTGTCTTTTGGGTCTGTCTTACCACACTACTGATTTGTACTGATCTTACAATCAACTAAAACTCCCAGATATTTTTCAGAAAAATTGCTGTCTCTTCATCTTGTACTTGTGAAAATGATTTTTTGTACCTTATTATATTACATTTCTCCTTATTGAATTTTATTTTATTAGAGTCAAACTAATACTTGATAACTGGTAAAAATTAAGAATGGGTATCTGGAGAAGTTAGCATTTTTAAAAAATATGTTTTTAATTTATTAAATAAAACAAGCTTGTTCATAACAGAATATTTTGAATTTTATTGAAAAAATTTAGATTACATATGTACATTCATTTTTATGCATTTCCAAATGAATCATGTTAGGAGACAAAAATCAGAACAAAAGGGAAAAAAACACAAGAAATAAAAAAAGGAAGAAAAAAGGTGAAAATAGTGTGCATTGATCCACATTCAGTTTCCTCGTTTCACTCTCCGAATGTGGATGGCATTTTTCATCCCAAGTCTATTAGAAGTACCTTGGATCACTGCATTGCTGAGGAGAGCCAAGTCCATCACAGTTGATCATCACAAAATCTTGTTACTATGTACAATGTTGTCCTGGTTGTACTAAGTTCATTCAGCATCAATTCATGTAAGATTTTCCAGGATTTTCTGAAATTGACTTGTCCATTATAGAACAATAATATTCCGTAACATTTATATATCATGACTTATTCAGCCATTCTCCAATTGATAGGCAGCTATTTATTTTCCAATTCTATGCCATTGCAAAAAGAGCTGCTAAAATCATTTTTGCACATGTGGATTCTTTTCCCTTTTTATGATTTCTTTGGAATACAGAGCTGCTGTAAGCACTGCTGGATCAAAGGGTAGGCACAGTTTTATAGCCCTTTGGGCATAATTCAAATTTCTCCAGAAATGACTAGATCAGTTCACAACTGTACCAATAATGCATTAGTGAATCACCCCAAATCCCCTCCAACATTTATCATTTTCTTTTCCTGCATCTTAACCAGTTTGATAGGAGTGAGGTGATACCTCAGAATTGTCTTAATTTGTATTTTTATAATCAATAGTGTTTGGGAGCATTTTTTTTTCAAATGACTATAGATAGTTTTAATTTCTTAACTTGAAAATTGTCTGTTCATATCCTTTGACCATTTATCAGTTGGGAAATTACTTTATTCTTATAAATTTGACATAGTTCTCTATATATTTTTAAAACTATATAGCATTTATCAGAAACAATGGCTGTAAATCCCCCCTTGCAGGTTTCTGTTTCTCTTCTAATCTTGACTACATTGGTTTTGTTTGTTCAAAAAATTTTTTAATCTAATGTAATAAAAATTATCCACTTTGGATTTCATAATATTCTCTAGTTCTTCTTTGCTCATAATCTTTTTTTCCAAAGATTTGATAGGTAAACCATCCTTTGCTCTCCTAATTTGCTTATAGTATTGTCTTTTATAACTAAATCAAATACCCATTTTGGCTTTATTTTGGTATGGGGTGTGAGAGATAAACAGTAGAATTTTTTAAAAAGATGATTGCATATGAAACAACAAATTTATCATGTACAATTTCCTATTCCTTTGAAATATAAAATAAAGTTAACATATAATTTTTTTAAATTTCTCATCCACTCTCCCAGTCCTAGAGATGACTACCATTAGACACAAACCTAGAATTACATATGCATATACTATATATATGTTATATATATTATACAAATATATATATATGTATTACTTGTTCTTTCTCTGGATGTAGATAGGATTTTTCTTCATAAGTATTAGCATTTGGGATGAGCTTTGAAGGACATTAGGAAACAAAAATATTTTACTTTCTCTCCAAAATCCATTATCATCTTTCCATATACCACCTTTTAAACATCTGACAATTTTAGGACTCCCAGTATATTATTAGTATTTTCTGGTTAAAAAAATCATTACCACAGAAGCTACTATGAATTAAGGATTAATTTTAGGTGAGTGACTTTAATAAATGAAAAGCATTTATTGAGAACTATGTTCCAAATACTGGGCAAAAGTGACATCAGTACCTGCCCTTAAAGAGCTTACATTCTAATGGAGGAAACAACTCATATAAGGGAGTAGTAACCAGGGAAGGAAATAATAGTTTAAGAAGCCCAAAGATGATGAGCTGATGAGCAGAACAATTTGGCAGTCCAGAGACTCAAGCCTTTGGAGGCAGTGGTAGTGCTGATTTGATCATAGTATAGAATACAGAACAATAGTTGGAAGGAAAAGGAGAAAACTCACATGAAGTGGCAGGAAAAAAAATGGCCAGAGTGAAGAGGAGACTCAGGGCATCCCATGCATGATCTCTGGATGTTCTATATAGAGGACATAATAGCACAAAGTAACAAGAATGAAGAATGGTGCGCCCAACCAACTGAGCATGTCTTAAAACAGCATCTATAAGTGCTTAAATTTAGTAATATTTTATTAATTAAATATTGTCCTCTAAGTCAAAGCTCTATTTACTTTACTTAAACTCTTTTTGATTCTTCATGGATTGTTGTTTTTCAGTAGGTCTAATTCTCCCTGACTCCATTTGGGATTTTTTTGGCAAAGATATTGGAGTAGTTTGCCATTTCCTTTTCCAGTTCATTTTACAGGTGAGGAAACTGAGGTAAGGAGGGTTAAGTGAGTTGCCCAGGATCACACAGTAAATGTCTGAAGCAAAAAGGTCTTCCTGACTCCAGGCCTGGAACTCTATCCACTGTGCCATCTAGATGCCCCATTGGTACTTTAGGACCAAGATAAAATCATGGACAAGACATTGTTATATCTCTTATTCCAACCTTGCCTTCTTTTGCAGGTGAGGAAATTATGACATGGAAAAAGGAAAGTCATTTGCCTGATGCCAAACAAATAGCAAAGCGAAAGTGTAAATCCAGTTACATTTGCGGTCCTGGCCATCATTAACTTGCTGAAGTTAAGAAAAGATTGAGATCAGTGTGAGCTGGGCTGGCCAAAGAAAAGTGCATGGAATGGGTGTTACCTGAACAAATGCTTGTGTCCTTGACACAGAAGTTACTATTCCAATAATTTTCTCTGTTCTCTCTCTCCCTCCTCTCACCACTTACTCTATCATTCCCAAAGAAATTATTGTGAATCAGGGTGTGCTGGTTTAACAGCCAGCTCTCTGGGGGTGCGTGTAAAAATATGCAGGATATATCTTTAAGTTAAATCTGAATTTTTAATATTTTTCTAGCACTTAAGTGGATAATCAACAAAACAATAAATTCAAAATTTGCTGATTCCCAAGGTATAGTTAGCCTGAAATTTAACAATTGACGCTGAACTTCTGGATCTAACAGACCCCTGCTATTGTGCTCCAAATTCCTTCAAGAACAAGTTTATATTGAACTTTATTAGTAATGAAAAGTGATGAGTGAAAGGAACTAACATGTAGGCTAATTAGGTTCGTGATGTTGTGGACCAAGGACAAACAGTAGAGGGCACTCTTACTCAGTGATATAAGAAAGAAAAGACTAAAGGAAAATTGGGGACCCTCTGATTCCTACTGTGCAAATGGTGTTATTGTTCCATCCTCACTCTCAGCTCCCATGAGACAATGTATTGGAGGTACTAGGTCTCATCAATCAACTAATCAGTCAACATGTCTTTATTCAATAACATGTCATATACCATACAAATGATTGGAGATACAAGTACAAATAATGAGATAATTCCTATTTGAACTGCTTATTTTTAGTCAAGCGGGATAATAAAAAACATGATACTAGGTAATTAGGGAAGGAGGGCAGGTGGTGACAGTGAATAGAGCACTAGACTTGAAGTAAAACTCATCTTCCTGACTTTAAATCTAGGATCAGATCCTTACTAGCTATGTGACCCTGAGCTTTATTTAACCCTGTTTACCTCAGTTACTTATGTGTAAAATGATCTGAAAAGAAATGTCAAAACCACTCCAATATCTCCAAAAATTCCAGAAAGATGTTATAAAGAGTCAACTAAAATAATTCAACAACAAAATTGGGGGAGGGAAGGGTAAGCACTAGCAATTGGCTAGAACTGGAAGAAACTTCCTGAAAACCAGTGCATTACATCTTTTTCTAAGAATATGACTGAAAAAAGAGGAGAAATATATTAATATATTTTATTAATAACAATTAATATTAATAGCTCAAGGGTTCAGTACTGATAGTGAGATATATAGATACAGATAGCGATATAGAAGAGATTTGTGAGTTCTGGAATATAGACAGGAAATAGCCAGAGACTAGAAATAGGGTATTATTGAGGGGGTAATCTATTGGACAAGACAGAAGGAAATGGTATCAATAATGCATGTGTAGAGTTTGCCAGTGCAAGGGAAAGGACAACATTGCTTGAGGCTGGAAGAAAGTAGAAGAGACTGCAGAATAATTGGAAGATTTTTTGAGCTGAAGAAATAGTTGGACTAAATAATCTCCATAGCCTTTCCAATTCTAAATCTGTAATTATTTGAACTCTTAGTGACTAGGCTGAAAAAGAACTTTCAGATTCAGCTAGCACAATTCTCCCATTCCTCTAGCAGCTGGGTGATACTGAGCTGTAAAAACAGCTGAATTGTCACTATACTCTTTTGGACTGGAGTGTTCCTTAAGCTAAGGCAACAATTCCCGAAGTTCTGGATTGCAAATATCCTTCCTTGTGGATAGAGCACCAGCCCTGAATTCAGGAGGACCCGAATTCAAATCTGATCTCAGACACTTAACACTTCCTAGCTGCGTGACCCTGGGCAAGTCACTTAACCCCAGCCTCAGGGAAAAAACAAAACCAAAAACAAATATCCTTCCTTGATGCTGTTTGCCCTTCATTCTCAAAGAGAACCCATAATCAAGGAGGTGATGCCATGATGTGCAAGCAAATTGGATTTAAGTGAGGAAGGGCTGTGCAAGGTCTCCTGCCTACCCTTTACCCTTTATCCAGAGCTGTCTGGGTCCAGTGGTCAGATATAGATCAGCATGACTGGAAATGGTCCTGAATGCAATGGGCTTTTTTAAACCAAGGTCTTTCAACAGGTCTCAGTTTGACTGAGGCCACACCCATTTAATGATTAAGGCCAGGTAGAAATTGGGTCAAAGAAAAGTCTCTTTCACATAATTAAAAAAAAAAATCTAAATAAAATATCTTGAAGGGGAGTCACAACAACAACAGAATAGACACAAAAATTCTCCCTTTGATAGCCTCCGAGTATCATCCCAGGCTGGGTTTGTAATCTCAAGGTAAGTGGTGAGAAAGCTCAAAAGCCTCTTCCTACAATAGTCATTTGGCCTTGCTCTGTGGTCAGTTCTGATTTGGTCTGTTTGACTTCCTAAACTTCTTTGAGGAATTCATCTTATGCAGATGAATAGCTAAGAACAAAGGTAGAAAAAAATTAATAAACCAACCTCTGTGCCCCAGAGGCAAGTTCATTCTATTGCAGACCCTTACTTAAGCAATTAAGCTATTCAAGCCTTAAGTTCATTCTAGGGTGAAGAATGTTTATATTTATTCTGAAGTCCTTGCCTTTACTCTTAATCTATTTTTTAGCCACCCTGGAATTCTAGCTTTTGCCTAAATCTCAAGTGAAACCCCCTCTCTCTTACACAAAAGAGGAAAACTGAAGTCCAGAGGTCCCCCCTTCCTGAAAACAACTCACACCCTTTTCTAACCGTCACCATCAAAGTCTCATTCTTACTACAGAATCTAACACATTGTGGGTGTCTAAAAAAACAATGATCACAAACTGGTACAGTCATAATTGTCTTAAAATCTGAAGATACAAGTAGGTTACAAGGTCAGGTCAAATACCTGCAGGAGAAATTTAATAAGTATCTTTTCTTGCCCTGTTTGTCTGGGACTTATGCTTCATTCACCAGTCACCTGCCTAAACAAGCTGAGGAATGAGGGACAAGCCATTCCCTGGTCCTTCTTCCATTAGTCCTCTGTCTGGGCCTGCCCCTAATTCGTATAGCTTCCACACTGCATCTCTGCTACCCTCTGCTGCCTAACACACTGAGAATTCTCCACCCAGAGGCTGAACCCTCAGGGACTGTTGATAAGCTCACTGAAGTCATCCCTCGATGATTAACAAACTTCCACCCACCATATCCTATGCAGCCTAGTGACTCTGAGCTCAGCCATCTTCCCTACCATTATCCAAACCCATTCTTGGTGTCCCTCTGCCAACTCCCTTAGTTCTCCCATTTGCGTCCCTTATTGGTAGCTAGGTAATGTAGTGGATAGAGTGCTAGACCTAGAGTTAGAAAAACTTGAGTTCAAATCCAGCCTCAGACATTTAGTAGCTATAATGTCATGCCACAATTTCCTTTAATTATCCTGCCTCAGTTTCCCTGAATTGTTCTGCCTCGATCCCCTCATTACAACCCCCCTTTACCATTAGGATTAATATAATTTAGGGCCTGCTACTGGAGGGTCATAAACTATAAATACTTTATCCCAGATAAGGGGGGGAATCTTCTATTACAGATATCCTGGCTCCTTCATCCTCCTAAGTTATCAAGAATCTATGGTCCTCCCCTCTAACTTGTCAGAAACAAATTTATGGTCTGGTCACCAGTGCTCTACTCCCCCATCTCCTCCCACCTTTGTTTCCATGATAGAGGGAGTCTATAAGAATCCTTGGAATTCTTCATTCAATGCTGAATGCTTTGAGACTCGAGTTACAATCTGCTGGGGTCAACATGGATCCTGTTTTGGCCCCAGACAATCTCTCCCTCTCAAATTAAATATTAAAAACTCTCTAATCTCTATCTTGCCTCAGTTTCTCCAGCATTACAATATGATCCTGAGCAGGTCACTTCACCTCTGTCTGCTTCAGTTTCCTCATCTGTAGAGGGGATAATAATATCTACCTCCTGGGTTTTTTGTGAAGATCAAGGAGATTATATTTGTAAAACATTTTCCAAATTTTAAGCAGTTAGCTATGAAAAAAAAGGTCCATAATCTTCCCCAAGATGACCAAAAATAGGTTTAGAATATAGATCTTTTAGAATGTGAGCTCCAGAAGGGCTGGGACTAGCACAAATTTCAATTTGTATCCTCAGAGCATTGTCCAGTAAAGAAAACTCTTGCCACCAAAGTCCCTGGCACTGTCAAACAATTCAAACTATAATAGTTTTATTAATGTCACTGATACATAGGAAAATGCATTGCCATCTGCTTTGTCAACATGGTGTCCTTTCCATTTGATGCAGTTGAAACCCACTTATATAGCACTTAGCACAATGTTTTGCACACAGTAAAGTTCTTAATAAAAACTTTACTTCTTCCTTTCTTTCTTCCTTCTCTCCCTCCCTCCTTCTTTCCCTCCATTTTCTCTTTTTTTCCTCTTTCTCTCCCTCATTTCTTCCCTTCTTTTCTTTCTTCTTTCTTTCTTTCCTCCTTTTCTTTTTCTTCTTTCCTTTCTTTCTTCTTTCCTCCTTCTTTCCTTCCTTCCCTGTCTTCTCAGGACCTGCCTTTTTCCTTCATGATCTCCCTATTATTTATTCTAACCTCATTTCACTAATATGGAGGTGTTGGGAAGGATAATGAAGAGTATAGGGTTAGTGATGATAACCCTGGGCTTCTGCAGCCACCACTAAGAACTATCTTTTCTAACAGACTTTATCCATTAGTTTGTGGGGCAATAAAAACCACACCTCCTCCCCAAAGTGCTCTGGGTTGGAGTGATGTTTGTTACCAGCACACAATGAGCCTTGGCCAGAGTCAGGGCCCAGCCTCTGGTCTCCCAAATCTAAAGTCGGGGCCTAAAACTGGATATTTCACCGCCTGTCTTAAGACTTTTTTAAATAGTTGAGGGAAGGTGATGATTTCTAACTCAGCCAGAAGTTTTGCCAGCTGGCTAGCTTTGCAGCCAAGGCGGCAGCAGCCAGGTGTAGCTATGGAAAACAGATCAGAACCAGAGGGAGATCATGTCACTGGGAGGTACTTACCATACACATCATTTTTGTGTGGCTCCAGACACAACTACCCAAGTTCCCAGAAGACTTGGTGAATGTTCCAGAAAATAGTTAATTATTTTCCAGGTCCCAAGGAGGTTTCAGCATTCCAAGGATTACGTTGTTTTATGATTGAGACTGGTCTCCTCCAGGCTACCCCCTATGATTTTTTTTTTCTTTGAGGCTGGGAAACCATTTGATAACCCCCAGCCTGTCTTGTACCAGACATGACCAACAAAGGCTTCATTGGGCTAAGTGCAGAGCCTATATTCTCCAGTGATCTACATTCCTACTATCTATCAAGATTCAAAGATAGAAATATTTACTGCACTAATAGGTCTGGGTGATTTTACCCAAGCTGACCCCTATGCCCAAAATTCCTTCTTTCCTTGCCCTTAATAGAATCCTGCTTATCTTTCACTTCCAATGGCACTTCCTACATGAGGCCTTTTCTGATGCAGGGACAACTAGTATCTCTTCTTCCCCCCAAGGTCCCTCTTATTTATTAGCTATATTAATCAAAGGACATTAAGTGCTTACTATGTGCTAGATATTATGTTAGATATTTGGGTTGCAAAGTTGCAAAGTTAAAAACAATTCTTGTCCTTCTAAGGCCAGCTACCCAGTCAAATATACCCTCTGGAGAAATGGCCTATGCCTGTTTTATTTTGATGTCATATATCTCCTCTCCTCTCATTATTACTCTTTTGCCCCAATTCTAATGCACAGCCAGTCAACAAGTATTTATTAAGCACTTACAATGTTCCAGACACAAACAGCAATGAAAAATTCTCATTCCCTCAGTTTTGTTGAGTCTACTTTGATTAAATTAGGAAGCTTAATTTGATTTAAACTACCTTAACCTAGTTGAGGTCAACAGATCTGACTAGACTCTTCCGATGTAGGAGTATGTGTGGTATATTTGGGTTGGGGTAAAAAACCATCAAGGAGGAGATGCTTTCACACATACAGTATTCTCCTTAGTCATAGCCTTGAGAAGCAGGATATAACCATCCCAGAGTACTAGCCACACAGTAACATTAAGGTTCTGCTATGGTTACATGTATACTCTGTAATATGGCCTGGCCAGACTAAACCCATTCTCCCTGAAAGGAAAAGGCTGAGGGAACATGAACACAAAGATAGTTGGAACAACAAATAAGTCCATAAATGCAGCACCCTCACATAAAGGAACACAATCAACCACTGTGCATTTTTTTCTTGATGTATTTACTAAATGGATAAGTATATTTGGAAATTTGGGGGTTGAATCTATTCCTCCCCCTTCCTTCTGAGTATAAAATAGTACTGCCCCTAACCTCTAGGTCTGTAGATCTGACTTAAAGTTCTGGGCAAGGCAGGTGCCTCTCAAAGACCAGAAAAGACAACTGAGATTTGGGAAGCTGACAAAACCAATTAGCTCATATAACTTCATTGTCTATTTTATATGTGATTTTACAGAGGCTTTTACTCACATCTGGAATTCATTCCCTCCTTGTCTTTGAAACTTATTTGCATATTATTAATAAATCTTATAGTTGACAATACAATGTGGAATTGCCTTTCTGTTTCTTGAAATACCAAACCAGACCAACTCACTTTGTAAATCTATATTCCTACTTTATGGACCCTCTAGATGCCCCTACAGTGATCAGGGAAACATGAATATTCAGGGTCTCTCTCATCCTACCCTAGATAATGAGTGATCTCCCTTATTACAGGAGTTTCATGTTCTACACATTATGCACATGGCAGGAATAGTTGGACTCTGGGACTTATAAGCCTTTCTCAAATACAACTACTATTAGGAAAGCCTTGAGACAAGTGGAGGGATAGAAGAAGATAGAATCTAGGTAGAAGGTCTGCAGTTATACACTCACATGGTCATATAGACATGAATAGATCAGCACTAAAAGAAATCAGAAAACAAATAAGTTAGATTTTTTACAAAAATATAGCTGAGTGCTAGGACTTTTTTAAAAAAATTCAGATACATATCTGTTCCTTGTTACCATATGCATCTTTTAATAATGGTATAAGGGGAAGTTTACACATAAGTAGGTAACACACTCTGGATATCTGGTTAAGAATTCTTGAACTAAACAATTTTAGAGGTCCATTCTAATTATAAATCTATAATCTCATCACATTCTACCTTATATATTTTTCTTTTTTCCATACCTGTAGAAGGAGAGGAGACTTTGTTGTAAGTAGGAAATAGAACAAAACTCATCAATCCAATTCGAACAATTTCATTCATTCTAGGTAAAGTTCCTAGAGAGATTTACATGGACTAGAGTTATTGTGGGACTTGCAAAAGTAGAAAGGACCTTTCTCACCGTAGCTCAAGATCATCATTATAAAAATAGTTTTTTGAAGAAGCAAGCTTAGCCTGAGAGGAAGGAATGCAGCACAGTCGAGACAAAAACTGAGAAGTCTGAGTTACATAGCTATTCATGATCCTTGGCCATAAGTGTTTGACTTGTGTTCCCTGGATATGTATTTCTCTATGTACGTTCCCACTCCAATGAGTAGTATGGTAGTCTGTGTGGGAGCATATCCATATGTATTGAGGAGGAGGAGAGGAGCAATTTTCTTTTTCAGTTTTTCTATACCTTTTGATGAAAAGTCTTTTGCATTGAACTAGTGTAAGCTCTAAATATTCCAGTAGAAGAATCTTAGATGGATGCTTCTAAGTGGTGATTTTCAGTGAATACAGATTCAAAATATTTTTTGAACCTGGGATGGATTTTGGAAGATGCACAATTTGAGAGCATGGAGTTGCCATCTTATTTACTTAAGACATACCACTTTGGATTTTTGAAATCAGTGTCTTGTGTTTAAGAAATGAACTTGATAAATGCCATTGATAAATAATTGTTGTTGAATTGCTTATCTTGCACTTTTCATTTACCTTCACTTAGATGAAGAAAAATTTCAACTAATTTGAAAATCATTTGTTATGTGCTTACTATGTATAAGGCAATATTCTAGGTGGCAGGAAGATAAAGACAATAATAAAGATGTTAATTATTGCCTCTAATTTACAATGAGGCAAATATAAAATGGATGCTGAGTAAAAGCAAATAATTTCAAAAATTAGAAAGATAAGGGAAAGTTGCATATGTAGGAGGTATCATCTCAGCTGTGCTTTGCAGGAAACTAAAACTTCTAAGAGCTGAAAGCTCTTGGACACTTTGCATTTTAGGCAAAGTGGACAAAGGAATAAATTTAGAGATTTTATCCATTTTATATTACTGAACCTAGTTTATAGTTTCCAATTTTAGCTACAAAAAACATTTGCTCTATGGTTTATCCTAATACTTGTTTCCTTTTAGAGGTGACAATAGAAAAGGCAACTTATACCAATAACAATAAGAAAGAATGCTCCATATCATGAACAATTCAAGAAACACAGATTAAAAGAATTCTAAAGTTCCACCTTACAACTGTGAGATTGACAAAGATGACAAAATACAAAAAAGTTAATGTTTGAAGAAGGATAGAAGACAAACACTCTAATACACTGTTGATTGACTTGTGAATTTGTCCAATAGTTCTAGAAAACAATTTGGAATTATTCTAGAAAAAGTCATTAAATTGTATTCTTTGTATAGTTTACTGAACAAACTACATGATAATAATACTAATAGGCATCTATGCCAAGGAAGTCAGTGATAGAAAGAAAGGGAACAGATATATAAAAGTAAGATAACATTTTTTGTGGGAGCAAAGAATTGCAAGCAATGAGGGTTCCCACTAATTGGGGAATAGTTAACAAATTTGGGTTTGTTATTATTATGTATTATTATTGTGCTTTAGTAATTGAGAGAAATTTGGAAAGACTATAACAGGACAGGATGCAGAGCCAGCATAATAATCCATAATGATCATAATAATTTCAAGAAAAACAATACTGAGACATACTAGAACTTTGATCAATGCAATGACAAACCTTTTTAGAACTGATGGGGAAACCTGCCCTCTTTCTTTGTATAATGTGTGGTGGAGTAGGCAAGGTTGAGATGGAACCAGCTTGGATCAGTTCAGGAGAACTAATTGTTAAATTTTAAGTGCGAGTGTTTACATCTTATGTAGGGTTTGGCTAGCTTTCTGGAATTAAGGAGTGCAGGAGGCAGGAGAGCCACCAGGAGGATGGTCAAAAAATTGAATGTCTCATTTCCAGTCCTTCTCAGTCATTAAATACCTTGGTATATGTGTGAACTAGAGAATCATTACATTACCTTGCTAAGGACTGAGTATGTCTATTCTAAAGAAGCATCATCTCATCAATTCCATTGAGTTAACACTTTATTATAAGTATCCTTGTTTCAACTATACTTCTCCAAAGTTCTGGCCCTCTACAACCTTATAAATTGGCAAGCTCTACAAATCAGGGTTTGATTTATTGTTTTGTGATTGTCTAAAATTAAGAAAGTGATTGGAAAAATTATAATGCAAATAAAACATTTATAATATAGATAAAAAGTTTCATGTATATACATGAGCACACAACAATTAACTGAGGTATACTTTGTCAGCTATGGCCAACATATTAATATGTTTTGTTTAACTGTATTTGGATACAAGGTTCTGATAAAGGTCTCATTTCTAAAGTATATAGAGAATTGACTCAAATTTCTAACAACACAAGTCATTCTCCAATTGATAAATTGATGAATGGATAATTTTCAGATGAATAAATTAAAATATATAGTCATATAAAAATGATCTAAATCATTATTGATCAGAGAAATGCAAATTAAGATAATGCTGTGGACCACTACATACCTCTCAGATTTGTTAGGATGACAGGAAAAAATAATGATACATGTTGGAAGGGATGTGGGAAAATGGGACACATAAATTTTTGGTGAATTATGAACTGATTCAATCATTCTGGAGAACAATTTGGAACTTTGCCCAAAGGGTTATCAAACCATGTACACCCTTTGATCTACTGAACCTGTATGCCAAAGAGATCATAAAAAAGGGAGAAGCACACATGTGTGTGAAAATATTTGTAGCAGCCTTTTTTGTAAGGGTAAGAAACTGGAAACTGAGTGAATGCCCATCATTTGGAGAATGCAGATTAAGTTATAGTATATGGAATGTTATGGAATATTATTGTTCTATAAGAAAGGTTCAGCAGGATGGTTTTAGAGAGGCCTGGAGAGACTTATATGAACTGATGCTGAGTGAAGTAAGTAGAACCAGGAAAACATTTTGCACAGCAAAAGCAAGATTATAGGATGATCAATTCTGATGGATGTGGTTCTTTTCAACAGCAAGGTGATTCAGGCCATTCCAAAGGTCTTGATGTGGAGATGACTGCACCCAGAGAGAGGACTGTGAGGACTGAAAATGAGTACAACCTAGTAGTTTCACTCTTCTAGTAGCTGTTTGCTTATTTTTTGTTTTCTTTCTCATTTTTTTCATTTTTCATCTGATTTTTTTGGTAAAGCATAATAATTGTGGAAATATGTATAGAAGAATTGCACATGTTTAACATATTGGATTACTTGCTATCTAGCGGAGGGGTGGGGGAAGGGAGGGAGAAAAATTGGAACACAAGGTTTTACAAGGGTGAATGTTGAAAATTATCTAAGCATATGTTTTGAAAATGAAAAGCTTTAATTAAAAAATGACAGAAAAAACTGTACTTGGATACAAGGAAATGCTCTAATGTGAGTGAATGGAATCATAAAGAAGTGATGATAATCTTGAAAAAAAATAGAACAAAGAACAATTTTTATTTATTTTTTATTATAGCTTTTTATTTACAAGATATATGCATAGGTACTTTTTCAGCATTGACAACTGCAAAACCTTTTGTTCCAACTTTTCCCCTCCTTCCCCCCATCCCTCTACCCCAGATGGCAGGTTAACCAATACATGTTAATGTTAATATTTAACATGTATTAAAGTATAAATTAAATACAATTTATGTATACATGTCCAAACAGTTATTTTGCTGTACAAAAAGAATTGGACTTTGAAATAGTGTACCATTAGCCTGTGAAGGAAATCAGAAATGCAGGTGGACAAAAATAGAGGGATTGGGAATTGTATGTAGTGGTTCATAGTCATTTCCCAGAGTTCTTTCACTAGTTGTAGCTGGTTCAGTTCATTACTGTTCTGTTGGAACTGATTTGGTTCATCTCATTGTTGAAGAGAGCCACATCCATCAGAATTGATCATCATATATAGTGTTGTTGTTGAAGTATATAATGATCTCCTGGTCCTGCTCATTTCACTCAGCATCAGTTCATGTAAGTCTCCAGGCCTTTCTGAAATCATTATGTTGCTCATTTCTTACAGAACAATAATATTCCATAACATTCATATACGATAATTTATTCAGCCATTCTCCAATTGATGGGTATCCACTCAGTTTCTGGCCACTACAAAGAGGGCTGCCACAAACACTCTTGTACATACAACCTCCCTTTCCCTTCTTTAAGATCTCTTTGGGATATAAGTTCAGTAGTAACACTGCTGGATCAAAGGGTATGCACAGTTTGATAACTTTGTGAGCATAGTTCCAAATCAATAAAGAACAATTTTTATAAGAAAAGAAACTTGTGTTTATTTAATCATAAATGATTTCTTTTTTAAAGACCTTAGAAATTCCACCTCCTCAATTTACAGGTGAGAAAACTGAAACCAAGAGAAGTGATACAGTTTAAATAAAATCATGCAGTCTAGCATGACACTCTTTAAACATATTAGGTTCTTACAATTATGTGTTCGAGATCAGGGCTTCTTAAACTTTTTTCCACTAGTGACCCCTTTTCACCCTACAAATTTTTATACTACCCCATCTAAAGTCTGAGCTGAAGGGTTTCTTCCTGTCAGCATTCATGCATGTTCAGTGCAAAGTGCACATGTTGTATGTTCAGAACCAATACTGCAGTGAAGTCAAGTGATGCAACCCAAGGAAGTATTGCCAAAAACACCTCTGATTCATTTTGTGTTTGATTTTGAATTAATTTTTTGTTGTTGCACATTTGGAAATTTTTTACTGTTGATAAATTTTTCACAATTCCCACATTCATTTATGTGGCCCCATGTGGAATTGTAACCTTCAGTTTAAGCTTTGTTCTAGTTCAAGGTTATGTACGTTTATTGTCTCAATAGAGACAAATAATAAATTAGAAGGCCAGCTAGGTGGCTCACTGGATAGAGCACTGGTCTTGGAATCAGGAAGACTTATTTTCATAACTTCAAATCAAATTATTAATTGTGTGACCCTGGGCAAATCAGATAGCCCTCAGTTGCCTCATTTATAAAATGAGCTAAGGCAGAAAATGGCAAATCACTCCAATATTTCTACCAAAAAAACCCCAAAACAAAACAAAATGGAGTCACAAAGAGTTAGACAGGACTGAAATAAATATACAACAACAATAAATTACTGACTAAGAAGCAATGCCAGGTCAAAAATTCTCTGGAACAGAATAAGGAGATATGCCTAAATTCAAGAGATTTATTAGATTATATCCCTTGCAAGAAGAACAGAGCTAAGTAGCATCCTGGGGATTGAAGTGTTTTAGAAGTAGAACCAAAGTTTAGTATTCTCAGAAAGCGCCACATATTTCTTAACATAAAAAAGACACGTTGTCTTGATAGGGCTGAAGATTTCCTTACCTTAACAGCACAGTAATGTAGTGATACTGGCTTGTACAACTTTTAATCAATCAATAAATCAACATTTACTAAGTATCTATTGCCCCCCAAGGGGACCAACTAAATGTTGGGGTTTCAAAAAGCAGCAAAGTTAGTCTTTGCAGTTAAGAAGCTTACAATTCAATGAGAGAGACGACATTCAAAAAATATTTTTTAAAAAGCAAGCTATATAACTTATGAATAGAAACTCATTAATAGAGAGAAAGCACTAAAATTAAGAGGGATTGGAGAGTGCTTCCTTTAGAAAGTGGATTTTACTGGGATGTCCAGAACTGAGAGATGGAGTCTCTTGTTTGTGGAACCAGTGTCCAGTGTCATTGGATTGAAGAATATGTATTGGGGGAGTAAGGTATTGGAGGAGTAAAGTATAAGACCTAGAGAGGTTTAAGTTATAAAAAAACTTTGAATATATGTGATCCTGGAGGCAATAGAGAGCTACTGGAGTTTATTCAGGAGAGGGCTAACATGATTAAATCTACCTTTTAGGGAAAAACAACACTTTAGTGGCTAAATGGAAGATGTTCTTGGACTGGGGCAAGACTTGAGACAGGCATACCCACCAGCATGTTATTCCAATAATCCATAATTAAGGTGAATGAGAGTCTGTGCTAGAGGGGTGGTAATGTTAGAGGAGAGAAAGGAGTATATTTAAGAGATGTCACAAAGATGAAATCCATAGACCTTTATAACAGATTGAATATGGAAAGGAGAAGGAATATGAAGAATTGAGGCTGACTCCTAGATCATCCTGAGAGATTAGAAAAAAATGGTCTTGCCCTCAATAATATCGGGGAAGACAGGAAATAGGGAAGGTTTAAGGGGAAAATAGAGTTTTGTTTTGGACATAGTGAGTTTAAGATTTAAGAATTCTATAAGTTACAGATGAGTTGCTCATCCATATCAATAAAGAGAGTTTTGCATACCTGAATTTCTCTACACTGACATAAAACTTCAGGGTTAGTTCTATTCCCCACTTTCCTGCTGTTAAAAATCAGACAAAAATAAAACAAAACAAACAGAAAAACTAATTAACAAGCCTATCTTAATATAAAGAAAATCAAGCTCCACCATCCCCTGTATCCTAGTCTCAAAAATAAAATATGGCAGTTGAGGGGAATTATTATCCAGAGAATGCTGCCAGTATTTCATTAACCTAGTCAAATCTTTAATTCTAACTACTGCCTCCCTCCAGTGAGATGCTACAGGGCAGGCCTAATCTCAGAGCCATACTTTGGTAGGCACTTAATTAATAAATTACAATTCAACCATTCAACACATTAATTTTAATAGCTTTTTATTTTTCTATATACATGCAAAGATAGTTTTCACCATTCATCTTTGTAAAATCTTGTGTTCCAAATTCATCTCAAACAATCCATTATAGGTTAAACATGTGCAATTCTTCTAAACATATTTCAATATACATCATGGTGTGCTCAAAAAAATCAGATCAAAAGAGAAAAAAACCATGAGAAAGAAACAAGCCACAAGCAAATAAACAACAAAAAGGTGAAAATAGTATGTTTTGATCCACATTCAGTCTCCATAGTTTTCTCTCTGGGTGCAGATGGCTCTTTCCATCACAAGTCTATTGGAATTGTCTTGAATTACCTCATTTCAACACATTAATGGAGCAACTACTGTAGTAAAACAGTGACATCTTCACCCTACATTGTGGTACACAAGGTCTAGCTACAGCTCCTCTTCAGGAGACAATCAGTAGAAGAGAAGAATTCCAGATATGAACTATAAGAAATGGAGATTTAAAGCACTTTTAAAATGAAGGCATTTAGCTATGAGAAAGACTCCTAAAGATAACCTGGGACTGATTAGGCATGAATATCACTAAAAGGTGTGATGGAAGATAAGAGTAACTGTGCCGCGAAAACTAGTGAAGATGAGTTTTTTTGATCTTTTGACCACTTTTCTTTGTTGCATCCAAAGAGTGAAGACCGCTTTTCAACCACAGTAAGGTTGTCATGAAATGTACTACAGAAATGGGCTGGGTTTTCCTTCCCCTGCTCCCATTCTTTTACCCCAGCTCTTAAAAAATGGGCCTGTAAGTGTTTATTTCTGTTCTGTAACATTAGTCCTCCCCATTTTCAGGTGTTAAGAGATGTTCCCCATGGATCTCCAGAGGTTAAGTCATGGAAAGCTTAGCATCAGGATTGCAGATGGGATGGTGCAGCCAGCCAGCTAGGCATAGAAGCTCTGAGAAGTCAAGGTATCTAGCATATGAGGCTGAGATTGGTTGGTTGGTATTAAGAAAGGGGCACTTATGGATCAAAGTACACTTTTCACTTTTTTGTTTTTCATAGTTTTTTTTTCCTTTGATTCCGATTTTTCTTTCAAAACATGACTAATATGGAAATATATTGTATATGTATAACCTATATCAGATTACATGTTTTCTTGGGGAGGTAATAGAGAGGAAAAATTTGGAACTTAAAATCTTACAAAAATGTATGTTGACAACTATCTTGGAAAAATACTATTAAAAATGAAGAACTGTAATTCACTTACAAAAAGAAAGAAAATAAAAATAAATAAAAAGGTATTTAGTAATGTGGAATAGTAAGTACATTGGTTCAAAGCATTCTATACAAATAACATTCTATAATACATATAAATCCAAGAAAAAGCTTATTGGGCACATGGATAAAGGTGCAACTCCTTGCTCCTCATTGCTACTTTCAGACTCTTCCTTTTACACCATTATTTGTATTTGTCTGCTTCTTTAATTTTTAACATTCTTTTTTGAAATTTTTAGTTCTAACTTCTCTCTCCCTTTTTGACGCTTTCTTGAACAGTGATATCCATCATATATGTCAACTTATAATTCTGGAGAAACTGAGACAAGATAGAGATTAAAGAGTTTTTAATATTTTATCTGAGAGGGAAAGATTGTGCTGGGGGCATATTGCCCCCAGAATTGATGTCTCAAAGCATCCAGCAGCAAATGTGAGTTTATATATATATATATATATATATATATATATATATATATATATATATATGACTCGAAGCTTGGGTAGACAAAGGCAGGGGGATTGGTGGAGTCCAAACTGTGATGAGTGGGAATCTCCAGGCAAGGGCCATCAATCCAGTTCTGATAGGTTGAGGATAGGACCATAAATTCTAACAAATTGGGAGGACTCAGGAATTGTCCAACTAGAGCCAGGAAGTCTGGGACTTAGAGATAATAGACAATTCCAATTAGATATCTGAGATAGGATATCTGGACTTTTATCTTTTAGAATGTAGATTTCCACAGCCCTAATTATTTAAGTTCTAATGAGCAGAAAAGGGGGGGGGGTTGCAACCAGGGGAATTGAGGCAGAACAATTGGGAAAATTGAGGAAGAACAATTCAGGGAAACTGAGGTAGAACAATTTAGGGAAACCGAGGCAGAATAATTTAGGGAAACTGAGGCAGAACAATAAAAGGGAATTATGGCACAACATATTCACGCAAAACACATTTTCATATTAGCCATGTTATTTTTTAAAAGGCAAGAAAAATAACATGGGACAAAATGCTTTAATCTGCACTCAAGAGTTTGTCAGATCTTTCCCTCAAAGTGGAGAGAGTATTTTTCATGGAGAGTCTTATGGAATTATTGTGGATTGTTCTGATCACAGTAACTAAATGTAAGTTGATTATCATTACAATGTTGCTGTCACTGTGTACAATATTGTCCTGATTCTGTTCATTTCACATTGCAACAATTAACATAAGTCTTCCCTAGTTTTTCTGAATGCATCCCACAAAGAAAGTTTTGAATTTGGAACTGTGCTCTAATAGGGCAGAGCTAAGTTATGAACTCAATCCCTTTCTTCTCCTCTGAGACCCAAGTAGCCTATGGAGTGAGGATGATTATGCTTCTCATGTGTTGGAAAGATGTATTTTTGATTATATTTTGAAGTAAATATTTATGTGTAAAATCCTTTAAAAAAAAAAGGAACTGTGATAATAACAAATTCAAGTTTATGTAGGGATTTACAGCTGATAAAAAATAGCAGAGGGAGATGGCTTAAGCTAGAGATCTAGAGTACATCAAAAAGGTCTGGCAGGGGTATCACCCAGCAGCCAGAACCATGATTAAAGATAGGTGCCATGGTTTAAAAGGCCCTGCCTCATTTTGTCAGAATCTGGAGATATCACAATCCTGAGTTGGCATGACTCCACCCCTAACCCTGGGGCTATTGAGAGTGATTTGTCTCTGAATATTTGCTCTTTCCTGGGTTGTTGAGACCTGTCCTTTGCACTAAGTTGATTTAGCAAAAAAAGAAAAAAAAATTTTCATAAAGAGACCTCTTTTAATCATTGTTTTTCCACTTCGTGTTTCAGAAATTTTTTTAAAAATTGCTTCAGAGATAAATTGTCTAAGACAGCACAATCCAACATACTTTGAATGGGAGATTAGTGTGGTCTGAGAAACTTGCTGAAATGGTTTCAAGGCTTCATGACTTCTATCACTTTAGGTTTTCAGATTTAAGTCTCAAAGACAGAGAATCCAGTCTATAGAGAATTGAATTTGGGAAACTACTAGAGTGGGGAGGGATTCATACCAAAGACAATGGCTATCTGCCAAGGCAAGTAGCATGAGGTGCATTGTGGGAGAGCACAGTGACCTGGCAGCAGCATCAGTGGGTTCAGAAACCAAAAAGCCAAAACCATACCTTGGGCAAAGGGTCTTACTTACTTACTTACCAACAAAGGCTACTTACTATGGGTAAGTAACAAACTGGTAGCTCAATTTCTCTTTCTGTTAAAAAAAAAAAACTTACAAAAGGATTCATCTGATGAGGACTGGCAAGATGCTATTTAAGATTTGGAAAGCCATCTGGAAGACACTGGAAGAAAAGTAAAAAGTTACCATTTAGCATGTGATTATGTAACCCATAGTGAAAGAAAATGTAATCTGGGGTTAGGAAAATAAGAATTATTTAAAGCTTGGGAATAGATAATGAAGTTTGAAGGAGGGTAAGATTTCCTTGACCTCTCCCCTTACCATAACTCACTGCTATTCTTTCCTTCTGCTCTTTTACATCAATCACTTTCATTTTATATTGGGAAAATGATGTTTTCAGTTCTCCAGACTGATAATACAACTTTAATCTGGCAAATGTCCTGAGCATCACTCACACGCATCTGCCTTTCTTCCAATGCTAGCCTCATCTTGCTATGCTACCATTACCTTCCAGGCTATCCATGCCTTCTAGCAATACATTGGCAATGTTTGGTAGGTAAAAGCTGGCCTAAGCCAGAGAACCTTTTAAATTAACCTTTCTTTATTAGCCTAAATGGCTCCAATATTCTGCTCCAGGCTAGTGCCAGCTTCACTTGTGTGGCTCTAACATTCTGGATCTAAGGCCACTTTCCTTGGCTACTGGCCTATAAACATAACTAAAGGCACCAATGAGGCATCATTTGGAAAAAATATCCAATACCCATGTGGACTGAGTCATTGTCTGAAGAACCTGCAGAAAGCTATTTTTTTAGAAGGGACTCCAGTGATTTATTTTTCTATTGGGGTTTTCCTTGAGATATGGAGTCACTTCAGCTTAATTAGAACACAGTCATCTGATTATCTCTTTCTTCCCCATCACTATTCTTTTTTAATGTTTTCCAGAGTTCATGGAAGAACAGAAATGCCCACAGATGTAAACTAGATGAGGACCTCATGATAAATACTAAAAATTATCAGGTTACCTTCTGACTGTGCAAATTCAATTCATTTTAATAAATTGCAGAGCAGCTAAATGGCACAATGGATAGAGTACTAGGTGGTTTATCTTACTGAGTTCAAATTTGTCTTCAAATTTGGGGAAATCATGTAGTTCTGTTTCCTTTATCTATAAAATGAGCTGGAGAAGGAAATGGCGAATCACTCCATTATCTTTGTCAAGAAAATCTCAAATGGGATCACAAAGAGTCAGACATGACTGAAATGATAACAGAACAGATTGCACCAGAGTTAGAAAAAGGAGGAGCTAAAATCCAGGTTATAAAGAGAAGGGAAAAATCAGGCATTTGGGGGAATTCTTTTGGACAAGTGATAAAGTCACAGAAGAAAAAGCTGCTGTGTATTATGTTTATACATTGTTGTTTGTCCTTTGTTTTAAAAGATGACCACTGACATCATGAATTGATGGCTTGATTTTTAAATGAATAGGATTTAAGTGAGGCAGAGTTGTAAAAAGGATGGTGCCATCCTCTCTCTTTTAGAGTCATTGTCAAAATTCAGCATCAAACAAAAAGTCAAAATATTTGGCAATCACCTGGGATGCAGTGCATGAACCTTGGCCTTGTTGATGTCTGACCATATTCTAAGAGTTCCACAGTATCACTCCAGCTGCCTTCGGGGTCATTGGAACAAATTGTTCTCATCCACCTATTCTACTGGGGTAGATATCCCCTTAATTCATTTACAGGTTTAAGACCTGTTACCCTCAACCTGGTTTATCCCGTCTGCTGAGATGGTTTATTGGGGTGTGGCCATTAGGCATGCTACAGCTTCTTAGAGCCACAGGTGAGAGTTGAGTGCCAGATACACACTAGAGATGAATGAGCTGCTTTGAGAAGAACTTGGCAAGCCCTCACAGCAGAGCTTTTAGTCCTCTTTGAATAATCCATACTCCTCTATGTTAATATATATGTTTTATATTAAATGAATGGAGCTTGCTCAGAACTGAGTAGAAGAAATTTCAGAAAGAAGCACAGACAAGCAGTCCAGTTTTGCAAGTAAATTTTAAAATTATTGTTTGTGAACATGCCAAAAAAAACTATTTTTCACTTGCAAAGGTCTAAGTAAGACAAAATATAAATCTGACTTTAAAGTTTGTACCAGAATTTATAGGGTACTTATGAACAATGTAGTTGTGAATTACTATTGTAACAAATTTGGGAATATATATATATATATATATATACATATATATATATATATATATATATATATATATATATACACATATGTGTGTGTGTATATATACACATATACACTCCAATGACATGTAGAAACAATTTTTGATATTCATTCTTTAAAATTTTGAGTTCCAAATTATCTCTCTCTCACTCCTCTGTCCTTGAGAAAACAAGCAATTTGATATATATTATACATATGAAGTTATGAAAACATGGAAAAATGAAGTAAAATAAAAGTGTATTTCAATCTGCCTTCAAACTCCATCAGTTCTTTCTCTTGAGGTAGATGGAATTATTTTATCCACTGGATTTGTTTTGGAATAATTAAGTCATTCACAGTTGATCATTGTACAATATTGCTGTTAGTATATGTAATGTTCTCTTGGTTTTGCTCATTACATTTTGCTTCAGTTAATATAAGTATTTCCAAATTTTTCTGAAACTATCTCCTCATCATTTAAAATGGCACAATAGTATTCCATCACAATCATATACCACAACTTGTTCATCATTCCTCTTTTGAAGAGCATCCCTTGAGTTTCTAATTCTTTTGTACCTATTGGCTTCCTTTTTTCTGATCGATCTCTTTGGGATACAGGTCCAGTAATGCTAATAGGTCAAAGTCATAGTCTAGTCATACTAGTGAGTCAAAAGGTATATACAGTTTTATAGTCCTTTGGGTATAGTTCCAAATTGCTCTCTAGAATAGTAGGATCAGTTCACAACTCACCAAAAATGCTCAATTTCCCCACATCTCCAACATTAAGCATTTCCTTTTTCTGTCACATTAGCCAATCTGTGTGAGGTGGTACTTCAAAGTTATTTTAATTTGCTTTTCTCTAATCAATAGTTATTTAGAGCATTTTATATGACTATAGCTTTAATTCCTTCTTCTGAAAAATGGCCTGTTCATATCCTTTGACCACTTAAAAATTGGGAAAAATATTTTTCTTAAGGCCAGCACTGCCTACATCAGACATTAGACAAAAAGTTAGCAAAACTAAAGGATAATACATGGAATGTACTTGCTATTTTGAGACCCTGTGCCATTAACTAAATTGAAGTTCCTGAAATCAGGAAGATCTGAGTTCAAATGTGACCTCAGACACTTAACACTTTCTAGCTGTGTGATCCTGGGCAAGTTACTTAACCCCAATTGCCTCAGCAAAAAACCCCAAAAGCAATAAAACAAAAATGAAATTGTAGATTTAGATCACCTTCAATCTGTGATTGAATTCCAGATTTCATTCATGTCATTGGTCACCTTAATCTATATGTAACCCTTGTCTGTATCTTCCCAAAGATCATTCACAGAAAATCTACATTTTTCATCTGGACTTTTTAGTACTTTCTCCCAATTTACCCTCCCCAAATTTATTCTTAGTAGGAGTTAAAGAAAATATTAAACAGAGTAAGACAGCATTATGAAGGGCTTGAATGACAGGCTAGAGAAGATATAGCTTAATACTAGTCAATGCAAAGCTACCAGGATTCATATGATAATCTCCACATCTATTTATCTTGATAGGAGATGAGAAATAAAAGCCAAAGTAGATGAGAAATGATGGCCAAAGCCTCCTGTGAGATTTCAGTTACCAGCTTAACTAATAGCATTATCAGGAGACTAATTCTAAAGACATTTTTATTAAGATTTTTCATTGGAAAGACCAATGGACCAGGAAGCCAAGAAGACCTAGCTTTAATCTTACCACAGACAATTACTAGCTAGGGGACCCTATTTGCCTCAGTTTCCTCATGTATAAAATGAGCTGAAGAAGGAAATGGAAAACTAAACCAATATCTTTGCCAAGAAAGCTTCAAATGGAATCATGAAGAGTTAGATATTACTGAAAACAACTGAACAACAAGAAAGAAAACCATTGAGGATGGGGAAAATCCAATGGATTTGGAATTAGAAGACCTGATTCTAAATTCTATTTCTGCCACTTATTAGCTATGTAACCTTAGGCAATTTACTTCAGTTTCCTCACCTGTAAATCATATATCCTGCCTTTCCTAATTCACAGTAATGCAATGAGGAAATAATTTTGTAAATAGTTAGACAATATACAAAATCGACCCACCATGGAGACAAATATTGTGGCACTATGAGAAAAAAAAAACTAGATTTGGAGATCTGAGTCTAAATAGCTTCCCTTCTGTTAATTATTTCCTATTTATCCTGTATATAGCTTGCTTTTTAGATATTTGTTTGATATTGTCTTCCCTTATTAGACTAGAAACTTCTTGAGGGCAGGGGTGGTCTTTTTGCCTTTTTTTGTATAGTTCCAATACTTAGCCTAATGTTTGGCATATAATAGGCACTTCATAAATATTTATTAATTGGCAGAAAGTGAGTACTTAAGTAATTTACTGATTGATCCTAACATCTGCCATTTACTATTTGTTTGATCTTGGGCAAATCAATTTAACACTCTGGGCTTTAATTTCTCCATTTGTAAAAAGAAATGTCAGAACAGATGATATCTAAACCTCTGGTCCATCTTTTAAGAGAAGGGAAATTTAAAGTCCAAGAGATATATAATAGGGTAATTGAAAGCCCAACAAGAACAGAATTGTGGAGCTTAAGAGTCTGTTCCATTCCTTCATTTACCCATCAGATTTGAACTTGGCAAAGCAAGGGACCATGAGGCACTGCCATAACACATATAACCCCATTCTGGACTTGATCCAGAGCTAGGGTCTAAGCCAGGGTTTCACAGCAGGGGGGAAGGAGGCCAAACTTTCATTAGTTTAATACCATAGGAGGCCAAGTTTATGAGCAAAAAAAATTGCTCTAGGCTGTAGGAGGCCTTCATCTCTCTCATCTTGCATTGATATTCCTGAAAGTTACTCTTATAGGCTATTTTCCATTTTGCCTCCAAGTCTTTGAAGATTCCATAAAGCCAAGAACATTTGTAGCTGAGAAATTGCAAAAAAAGGACCAGGCTGGCAGGATGCCCTGGTCTACCCTGGAGACAAAATGATTTCCAAACGTCCAAGTCTAGGGTCGAATGAGGTACAGAAGGGCCTATCAGTCTTTTATCTGAGCAGCAGATTCTTTCAGATAGTTATTGGGACTTGCTATAAAGGCAATGGCCAAGGATAGGAACATTTATGAACCCATTACTCTTGCTAAGCATTATGCTAAGAGCTGGAGAATACAAGTACTAGCAAAAGGAAAGATAGAGTATGCCCTTGAGGATCTTACATTCTAATACAGAAAAAATAATACACAAAAAGTAGAAGAAAAAAGGAACATGAAGCTCTTGTTACCTCTTCATAAAATGGAGGCCCTAGGAAGAACTAACTAAAAAGAGAAAAGCCAGCCTACTTGAGGTGGCTACTCATTCTATAGTGAGAAGGCTGCAGAGGTGGTTGGATGTTAGAGAAAGCCTCAAGAGCTGAAAAAAGTTTCATAATGAGACAGCTGTTAAAGTATAATTATGAAGTCCAGTAGGTCAGAATCAGAGCTAAGAGGGGAGGAAGACCTCAAGGGAAGGTGTAAGTCATTCAATCTTCACCTATCTAGTCTCCTTATATCTAGAATGATGGCATTGAACCACATGACCAGTGGAGCCCTTCCCAGCTTTAAATCTATGATATTATGTCTAAAATAGGAGCGACCTTGTCTCACTAGGATGTATGTTGAGTATATAGGCCAAGAAAGGTTCTTAATCTGCCATTTTTCTGAAATTCACACAATTGTATTCACTCCTTGGACAAAACCATTCTCCTCTAGGTTCTTATGATCTCATACTATAACACTTTTAATTTGGATCACACATTTGGTCATTGATTATAACTTTCTCTCCTTGCCTATTGTTGGCATTGATTCCTGTTCTGATTCTGTTTTGAACCCAATGAGGTTTGGCAGTGGGCACATAGTAGGTATTAAATATATTCTGACAACATAAAATATCAACACATCAACCTATTTTAAAACTACTAATAACATATTATTTATCAGATGCCCTAGACATAAGTATGACTTATCAGAAAATAGAATACAAAGAAGAGATCTAGAAGGTATGTGAAGACAAGGCATAGGATGGTACCACATGGGGGGACCCAGACAACTAGGGAGAGCATGAAGGCATCGGCTTTCTGGCAAAGGAAAAAGGATGGGAGAGAAGCTAGCAATATCTAAAAGAGAATATCTAAATAGGGGGAAGAATTTTTCCTAAAACTTCCCTTATAGAATTATTCTCATAAAAATAGAATGTTGGAGCTAAAAGATATCTTGGAAATCATAAGGTCAAACTCTTACTTCACAAATAATGAAACTGAACATAAAGATGTGAAGAGGCCACATATGTAATTCACACAGTTCACTTCAGACCGAGATTAGGATCCAGATCTCCTGACTTCCAGTTCTATGTTTTTTTCATTATATTGTACATAGTGGTTCTGAAGGCAAAGATGGCATGAAAGGAAACAAGAAAGCTCATAAAAAAGAAATAATTTTAATTTTATGTCACTTAAGTTTCTGCATGAACAAAATCAACAGCTTGAGCAAGAAGGGAAACTGCTGATTGGGAAAGAGTCTTTGTATCTCACATCTCTGATAAAAGTCTGATATTCAAGCTATAGAAAGAAGTAATACAATACAAACATAAGTTATTCCACAGTGAACCAATTCTCAGAAGAATTGTAAACTATTAACAACCAAATATAAAAGGTTGTTCAAATTTTAATGAGAGAGATGTAAATTAAAGAAATTCTGAAATGTCTCTTCATACTTAGAAAATTGGCGAAGATGACAAATAATGGAAATAGTAAATACTGAAGAAGCATTAAGAATTGAAGAAGCTGGGAAAGTTAAGTACAAGGTAGAATTGTTGTTATGCCACAGTTCTCAGTTTCCATAATTATCCTGACCCAGTCCTGAATCAGTTTCCCTGCTTCTCAGTCCTACAAAACCTCCCCTCCCTCTTTATCAGAATATTTGATAAGGATAAAAGATCTTATGTTTTAGAATATCAGAATGCCTCTCCCCATCCCAAGCTATTGGAATGTTAGATATTGTCTTATCAAGATGCCTCTCCCCATGTCCAGAATGCCCCCCCCTGACTATGTCATTTCATCTCCAGAGGCTCACCCCACCCTGTCAGAGTCCCGTTCCAGCTCTCAGGACCTTGACTCCGCCCCCACCTCAGTCTACCCCCTGAGTCTGAGCAATGTATATATATGTCATTGAGAATTCATATTGTTTGCTAGATTCTTGGAGAAGATTGTTTCATTCAGCCCTGGGACCAAACCATGGATCCATTTGGTCCCAGTAAATTGCTTCATTTAATAAATTATTAAATACTCTCTAATCTCTCTTGCTCAGTTTCTCTGGCATTACATTCTAAAGTGACACAACCATTCTGGAAAACAATTATGAATTATGAATGGTTTTGAAATCCATAATTATTCTTTCTAGTTGCATTCCCAATACTGGCAAAGAATGATAGGAGAAATCCCATATATGTAAAAAGTATTAATTACAACATTTTTATGGTAGCAAAGAACTAGAAACAATGTAAATATACATCAACTGAAAAATGGCTAAATAAATATGAACACATATATTTTTACTATGCTTTAAAATACACCTAATATGAAGGTTTTAGAGAAACATGGAAATACATATGAAATGATACAGTGTTAAATCCAAAGAAACAGGAAAACATATATAAAGACGACACAATAATGTAAATGGAGAGAAAAATGAAACAAAACTAAACATTTGTATTTTAATAATTAAGCTTGAAGCCTAAAAAAGGTGGAAAAATATCCCTCATAATTTCATTGAAGAAGTATGGACTATTGTTTAGTAGAATATTTCATAAATAGTAAGATACAGTAAATATTTTTGTTAGTTTTGTTAAAGATTTTTTCCCCTTTTCTTTGTTAAAATCCTTGTTTCAAGTCATAATTACTTAACAGGTAGGAGAGAAGGAATGTTGTATGGAGAATGGAATATATTGTAAAGCATGTCACCATTTTTTTAAGATTAAGAATTTTTTAAAAAAAAAGATTTTTGAGAAAGGAATAAGGGAGCTGAGATGGATAAGAAAGGCTTCACAAAAGAAATGGAATTTTAGACTGGGATTGAAGACTACAGAAAGATGGAGAAAGGGCCATTCCAGGTCTTGGAATGTATACTTAGTAACATAATTAGAGAAATAGTCTGGAACACATAAATCAGAAACAAGAGAATTTAGTAAACTAGCCCTAAACCCAAAAAAAGTAATTCAAAGAACAGTAAATCATAAGCCCTCCTCTCCTTACTCCATGTGAATCCAATCCCTGACCACTATATTTGACTAACCTCAGTACATTTAATTTAGACTCTGGAAAGAGCACTCAAAGCAGGAAAGCTAAAAGTGCTTTATGTGATTGTCCCTTTTCTACAACTAATTCTGAATTATCATCATTTCTTTAGCTTACCCCTGGGCCTAGACCACCCCCAGTGATCCCATTAAGAGATGGTTAGGGTGCAGACATGCAAAAGCAACCCCTACACAGACAGTATCAGGAGACAGTGACAAAAACCACCCGGGAAGGAGTCAGAGAAACTTTCATTTATCCCAGACTTGGAAATTAAATTCCTGGGGGTTGCAACACTATGGATGTTTGGTTGCATAACCTTGCCCTTGCCTGCCCTTTTCATGCTTTGTCTTTCCTACTTCCCCCTCCTCCATTCCCCCAAACCAGACTTCATTGGAAGATAGAGCCAATTAAAATCACTTTTGTTTCTTAAATAAATGGGTATTCATTGTGGGTTGCGTGAAACCAGAATTGGGAATCACTGCTTTCAGAGTCTGAGAAAGACTGCTTCTTCCCTTCCCCCACCATAAATAATCCTTCTAGAGTCAATAAATTTAGTCCTTTGGCTTCTGCGTTATCCCCCCAAACTTATAGTAGTCCAAAAGACCAGCATAGACTGTGGGTGTGCAAAGAGAAATTCCAGATAGGATGGCAATGTTTAACAGCTGAGAAATCTGCTTGCCCTCTACACAAGTATTTCCACAATCCAAATGTTTTATTAGTGAATTCCTCTGCTGTGATTGATTGAGTCCCAATATATGCCCATGCTATGACACTTGATTCTAACTGTGGCATTCCTTACCATTTACTATATACTGATCATTTTGTGTTTGTTGAGGTCTACAAAGAGCATGTCTCTAATAATTCCTCCCACCCTATCTCAGGATTCTAGCAAGAATCATTAGTCCTGAATGGCACCTATTTTTTCCGATTTGGTGAACTCTGAGGTTACAACTAGTATTACTACTTACATTTATATAGAGTTTGTTATGTGCCAGGTACTGTATAAAGTTAAAACTTTACAATTATTATCTCATTCAAATTCAAGGTCATAATTACCATTTGTTAATTTCTTTTCATCTTATTTTTAATTTGTTATCTTCAGTCTTTTTTTTTACCTTATCCCTGTAACCTTATTCTCTCCCCTCACCTTCCTAAATATTGTTCTATACATCTTTCCAAATGATTTATGGTACCTTTACAAAGATTAACCATGTATTAGGACATTAAAATGTAATAATTAATAACAGAAATGCAATTATTATCCCATTTGGTGCTCATAACTCTGGGAGGAAGATGGTATTATTTTTCTCATTTGAGAGATATAAGAAAAGTAATTTGCCTAGGATTACACAGCCAGGAAATATCTGAGGCCAAATTTGAACTCAGGTTTTTCTGATTCAGTGCCTTTTGGGTTGTATTCCAAAGTTTGGGAGTGTTGGAACCTCCAATAGTGACAATCCACATTAGTTACATATATTCCTATCTATACACTTTTTTCAATAAACAGTTGACTTCCTAACCTCCACCTTCCAGTGTTCTTTCTAGATTCAGATCAAATTCTATCTTTTGTAAGAGGTTTTTCTTCATCTCTTTACTGCTAGTTCCTTCTTTCTAAAATTACCTAATTTACTGCATATTTAAATACACTTATTTATGTGTATATATACTTATATATGTATATCACATACATACACACATGTGTATATAGACAAATATACATTTTTATTTATATACAAAGTCTACTTTATGTATGTGTATATACAAGATGTATATATATATTATATGTATATATACACATACATAATGAATGACCGAGACATATATATTTTTTTACTTTTTAAAAATTAAATATTTTTTATTTACAAAACATATGCATGGATAATTTTTCAGCATTGACTCTTGCAAAACCTTGTGCTCCAAATTTTCCCCTTCTTCCTCCCATCCCCTCCCCTAGATGGCAGATAATTCAATACATGTTAAATATGTTAAGATATATGTCAAATCCAATATATACATGTTTATTCAATTATCTTGCTGCACAACAAAAATCAGATCAAGAAGGAAAAAAAACTGAGAAGGAAAACAAGATGCAAGCAAACAAGAATAGAAAGAGTGAAAATGCTATGTTGTGGTTCACACTCAGTTCCCACAGTCCTCTTTTTCTGTATAGATGGCTCTCTTCATCACAAGATTATTGGAACTGATCTGAATCATCTCATTGTTGGAAAGAGCCACATCCATCAGAATTGATCATTATATAATCTTCTTGTTGCTGTGTACAATGGTCTCCTGGCTTTGCTCATTTCACTTAGCATCAGTTCATGTAAGTCTTCCCAGGCCTCTCTGATCCTGCTGATCGTTTCTTATAGAACAATAATATTCCATACCTTATTTTCTAACTGATGGGCATCCACTCAGTTTCCAGTTTTTCACCACCACAAAAAAAAACTATAAATGTTTTCGCATACATAGATCCTTCTCCTTTTTATGATTTCTTTGGGCTTCAGAAGAGACCCTGGTAGATCAAAGGGTATGCACAATTAGATAACTTTTTAAGCATAGTTCCAAATTGCTCCTAGAATGGCTGGCTCTATTCACAACTCCACCAACAATATATGTGTCCCAGTTTTCCCACATTCCCTCCAACATTCATCATTATCTTTTCCTGTCATCTTAGTCAATCTGACAGGTGTGTAATGGTATCTCAGAATCGTCTTAATTTGCATTTCTCTGATCAATAGTGATTTAAAACATCTTCTCATATGACTAGAAATAGTTTCAATTTCTTCATCTGAAAAGTTTTAAACTTAATATAATCAAAATGATCTATTTGATGTTCAATAGGATGAACTAGGAGATCATTATACACTTCAACAATGATACTGTATGAGGATGCATTCTTTTGGAAGTGGATATCTTCAACATAGAGAAGAGCTAATCCAATTCCAATTGATCAATGATGGACAGAATCAGTTCTTCTTTGGTCATAAATTCCTTCCTTCTCCATAGATCTGAGAGGCAAACTATCCTATGTTCTTCTAATTTGCTTATAATATCACTTTTTATGTCTAAATCATGGGACTCATTTTGAGCTTATCTTGGTATATACCTACTTTCTGCTATACTAGTTTCCAATTTACCTAGCAGTTTCTGTCAAATACTTATCTCAAAAACTGGGGTCTTTGGATTTGTGAAACTCTAGATTGCTATAGTTATTGACTATTTTGTCCTGTGAACCTAACCTATTCCACTGATCAACTACTCTATTTCTTAGCCAATACCAAATGGTTTTGATGACTGCTACTTTATAATACAATTTTAGGTCTGGCACAACTAGGCATTTTTTTTCATTAGTTCCCTTGAATTCTTGACTTTTTATTCTTCCAGATGAACTTTGTTATTATTTTTTCTAGATCTCTAAAATAATTATTGGGAATTTGATTGGTATAGCACTAAATAAATAGATTAACTTATGTACTAGTGTCATTTTTATTATATTTTCAAATGATTAGATCTGACTTTATTTGTGTAGAAAGTGTGGTAGTTTTGCTCATATAGTTCCTGACTTTCCCTTGCAAGGTAGACTCCCAAATATTTTATATTGTCAACAGTTGTTTTAAATGGAATTTCTCTTTGTAGCTCCTGCTGCTGGGCTTTGTTGGTAATATATAAAAATGCTGATGATTTCTGTGGATTTATTTTTCATCCTGAAACTTTGCTAAAGTTATAGATTGTTTCTAATAGTTTTTTAGTTGATTCTCTAAGGTTCTTTAAGTATACTATCATATCATCTGCAAAGGGTGATAATTTGGTTTTGTTATTACCTACTCTAAATTCTTTAATCTCTTTTTCTTCTCTTATTGCCAGAGCTAACATTTCTAATACAATATTGAATAGTAATGGTGATAGTGGGCAACCTTGTTTCACCTGATTTTATTGGGAATGGTTCTGGTTTGCATAGACATACACATATTATATGTGTGTGTGTGTGTGTGTATATATATATATATATATATAGTGTATTACATTGTTGTTTGAATAGGATACCCTTTAGAATGTGAACTCCTTGAAGTTCTTCCAGGAGTCTGAGTTTTTACTTTTTTTTTTCTTCTACAAGACTTAGCATACTGTCTGGCACATAGAGAATACCTTAAAATTCTTGTTGAAATGAGGTGATTCAAAACAATTCAATAGACTTGTGATGGAAAGAGCCATTTTCATCCAGAGAAATTACTATGGAGACTGAGTGTGGATCAATGCATAGTATTTTCACCTTTTTCTTTTTAATCTTTCTCCTGTTTTTCCCCCATTTTGATCTAATTTTTGTGGTACAACATGATGAATATGGAAATATGTTTAGAAGAACTGCAAATATTTAACCCATGGTGGGTTGCTTGCTATCTAGGGGAGGGGGGAAAAGGAAGGAGAAAAATTTGGAACACAGGATTTTGCAAAGATGAATGTTGAAAACTACTTTTGTGTGTATTTGGAAAAATAAAAAGCTATTACAAAAAAATAAAAGAATAAAAACAAAACAAATAAAATAACTTGTTCAAGTTATTTTACCAAAAAAAATGTATGCTTGTCAATTGAATGATTTGATCCCTTCATATGGCATATCCCCTAACTCAACTCTAGCAACCCAGATCTACACAACATTCCCCAACCTGCCCACAATGGAACCTTTCTGTGAATGGGGAGAGAAAAGAAGCGTTATAATAATAACCCTTCCCTTTTAAAACTAAGCTCCCAATATTCTGATAATTAGCCATTAAACCACATCTCCTATATATGTATGAGTTAATGTTTGTCCTTCACTCGCAAATAGTCCATGACATCAGAGAGGTGATGCTATGACAAGTAAATTGGACTGAAAGGAGATTTGTGCAAAGTCACCAATCTCATTTTCTCTTTTGTAGTCATATGGATCCAGTGTCAAGATACAGATCAGGACTTCTGGCCAAGGAGACACACATCTGATTAAGCTCCACATTTTCTCTCAGAATTTACTTCATGACAAGCCTCAGAGTTAATGCTTGACCAGAAAAAAACCCACAAATAATTACCAACAGAAGACATCCTTGAAATTCGCCAGAAAAGGTCTGTTTTTGCTCGGGGGAGGGGATGAACAGATTGGGCACAGGCTGAGGGCAACTGGAGTGCTTAGAAGGCAGCTCACACTACACAGACCAGAGGGGGGAGGGTATGATCTCTGTCGTTTCTTCCCTACGACCTTTACCACAGTGTGGATATTCTGCCTTGGCAGCAAGCCAGGATCATCAGAGAAGCTATAAACACAGGAGGTAAAGAATAAAACCCTGAAAAGCTAGTGTCTCCAGGGACCTGGCCACCCCAACCCCCACCCAGAGTGACTCAGCGTGTTTTTAGAGCCTCAGAGGCTCAGAGCATAGACTCAATGCAGCCATTGCTGTCCTGCTAGTGCCTCACTGTTGTCCCCTGCAGTCTGTAGAGGAAGCCTGGTAACACCATCCAGCCCCATTCCCCCCCCTCCAAAAAAAAGCACACCATTTGTTTTTCTTATTAGTTTGTTTTCTTTGATTCCACTCTGACAAAATGAGCAAAAAATTTAAAAGGACTCTAACCATTGATAGCTTCTATATGAATAGAGAGCAGACTTTAAACCCTGAGGAGACTAAAAACAGACTATCCCCAGAGGAATCCCCAGAGGGAGATAGGATCTGCTCCTCAATACACAAAAAAGTCATAGAAGAAATCAAAAAGGCTCTCACACAAGAGCTAGAAGAGAAATGGGAAAAGGAAAGGGAAGCTTGGCAAGAGAGTCTGGATAAGTCATCCCACACATTAAAGACAGAGTGGATAAAGAAATCAAATACTTGAAAAACAAAATTAATGAATTGAAAAAGGTAAACAACTCTAAGGAAAACAGAATTAGTGAGTTGGAAAAAGAAAATAACTCTCTAAAAAATAAAATTGGCGAAATGGAAAAAAATTCCATAGAACAAAACAACTCACTTAAAAACTCAATTGGACAATTACAAAAAAGATATAAAAAAGTGAGTGAAGAAAATATATCATTGAAAATCAGAATCAAATAAATAGAAGTGAATGACTCCAGGAGACTCCAAGAATCAGTCAAGCAAAACCAAAAAAATGAAACAATGGAAAAAAATGTCAAGTACCTTCTTGGGAAGACAACAGACCTGGAAAATAGATCTAGAAGAGACAATCTGAGAATAATTGGACTCCCTGAAAAATGTGAAGAAAAAAGGGGAAAGTGGTGGTTCTACATCTCATGAAGAGGCAAAGGTAACCTATTATATCTGAGAGAAAGAATGGAGGGGAATGAACATAGTGTGTATCATATTCTCATTAGAATTGACTTAAAGAGAAAAACATAGACATATTTGATTTATGATGAAACTCCTTCCACTTCATTGAAAAGTGGGAGGAGAAAAGTGAAAAGAGAAGGAGTAAGCTAAGTGGAAGGGAATACAGAAATTGTGAGGAAAAGGGGTAAAATAGGGGGAGGAACTCTAAAGTGGGGGAGGGATACTAAAAAGGCTGTGAGAAGCAAGTGGTGCTTACAAGTTTGATAAGGGGGCTAAAGGGGAAGGAAAGGAGAAAAGCATAAACAGGGGTTAACATAATGGCAAGTAATACAGAATTAGTCATTTTAACCATAAATGTGAATGGGGTAAACTCCCTCATAAAGAGGAAGCAATTAGCAGACTGGATTAAAAGTCAGAATCCTACTATATGTTGTTTACAGGAAACACACCTGAAACAGGTGATACATTCAAACTAAAAGTAAAAGGGTAGAGCAGAATCTACTATGCTTCAGGTGAAGCCAAAAAAGCAGGGGTAGCCATCCTCATCTCAGATCAAGCAGAAACAAAAATTGATCTAATTAAAAGAGATAAGGAAGGGCACTATATCTTGCTAAAAGGTGGCACAGATAATGAAGCAGTATCAATATTAAACATAAACGCACCAAGTGGTGCAGCATCTAAATTCTTAAAAGAGAAATTAAGAGAGCTGCAAGAAGAAATAGACAGCAAAACTATAATAGTAGGAGATCTCAACCTTGCACTCTCAGAATTAGATAAATCAAACCACAAAATAAATAAGAAAGAAGTCAAAGAGGTAAATAGAATACTAGAAGAGTTGGATATGATAGATCTTTGGAGAAAACTAAATTGAGACAGAAAGGAGTACACTTTCTTCTCAGCAGTTCATTGACCATATATTAGGACATAAAAACCTCAAAATCAAATGCAGTAAGGCAGAAATGGTAAATGCATCCTTTTCAGACAACAATGCAATGAAAATTACATTCAATAAAAAGCCAGGGGAAAATAGACTAAAAAATAATTGGAAACTAAATAATCTCATACTAAAGAATGATTGGGTGAAACAGCAAATCATAGACATAATAAATAACTTCACCCAAGAAAATGACAATATTGAGACGTCGTACCAAAATGTGTGGGATACAGCCAAAGCAGTTATAAGGGGAAATTTTATAATTCTAGTGGCCTACTTGCATAAAATAGAGAAAGAGAAGTTCAATGAACTAAAAATGCTAGAAAAGGAACAAATTAAAAAAACCCAGACAAATTTAAAAAAAGGAAAGAGAAAAAGCAAATTGTTAGTCCTGAAAATGAAAAGGGAGAACTTGCAACTAATGAAGAGGAAATTAGAACAATAATTAGGAGTTACTTTGCCCAATTTTATGCCAATAAATTCAAGAACTTAAATGAAATGGAAGAATACCTTCAAAAATATAGCTTGCCCAGATTAACAGAGGAAGAAGTAAACAGTCTAAATAGTCCCATTTCAGAAAAAGAAATAGAACAAGCTATTAACCAACTCCCAAGAAAAAATCCCCAGGACCAGATGGATTTACATGTGAATTCTACCACACATTTAAAGAACAACTAACTCCAATGCTATATAAACTATTTGAAAAAATAGGGATTGAAGGAGTCCAACCAAATTCCTTTTATGACACAGACATAGTACTGATACCTAAACCAGATAGGTTGAAAACAGAGAAAGAAAATTATAGACCAATCTCCCTAATGAATATTGATGCTAAAATTTTAAATAAAATATTAGCAAAAAGACTACAGAAAATCATCCCCAGGATAATACACTATGACCAAGTGGGATTCGAGATTAGGAAAAGTATTAGCATAATCAACTATATCAATAACCAAATGAACAAAAACCATATGATCATCTCAATAGATGCAGAAAAAGCATTTGACAAAATCCAACATCCATTCCTACTAAAAACACTTGAGAGGATAGGAATAAATGGACTATTCCTTAACATAATCAGGAGCATATATTGAAAACCATCAGTAAACATCATATATAATGGCGATAAACTGGAACCTTTCCCAGTAAAATCAGGAGTGAAACAAGGTTGCCCACTATCACCATTACTATTCAATATTGTATTAGAAATGCTAGCCTTGGCAATAAGAATCAAGAAAGAGATTAAAGGAATTAGAATAAGTAATGAGGAAACCAAATTATCACTCTTTGCAGATGATATGATGGTATACTTAAAGAACCCCAGATATTCTAATAAAAAGCTATTAGAAATAATCTACAACTTTAGCAAAGTTGCAGGATACAAAATAAATCCACATAAATCCTCAGCATTTTTATACATTACCAACAAAAATTAATAACAAGAGATACAAAGAGAAATTCCATTCAAAATAACTCGATAGTATAAAATATTTGGGAATCTATCTACCAAAGGAAAGTCAGGAATTATATGAGCAAAATTACAAAACCCTTGCAACAAAAATAAAGTCAGATTTAAATAATTGGAAAAATATTAAGTGATCTTGGATAGGCCGAGTGAATATAATAAAGATGACAATACTCCCTAAATTAATCTATTTATTTAGTGCCATACCAATCAGACTCCCAAGAAACTATTTTTATGACCTAGGAAAAATAACAATAAAATTCATATGGAAGAACAAAAGGTCGATAATTTCTAGGGAATTAATGGGAAAAAAAATCAAATGAAGGTAGCCTAGCTGTACCTGATCTAAAACTATATTATAAAGTAGCAGTCAACAAAACCATTTGGTATTGGCTAAGAAATAAACTAGTTGATCAGTGGAATAGGTTAGGTTCACAGGATAAAATAGTGAATAACTATAACAATCTGGTGTTTGACAAACCCAAAGATCCCAAGTTTTGGGATAAGAATTCATTATTTGACAAAAACTGCTGGGAAAACTGGAAATTAGTATGGCAGAAATTAGGCATGGACCCACACTTAACACCACATACCAAGATAAGATCAAATGGGTCCATGATTTAGGCATAAAGAACGAGATCATAAATAATTTAGAGGAACATAGGATAGTTTACCTCTCAGACTTGTGGAGGAGGTCACAAATTCCCAGGAGAACTAGAGATCATTATTGATCACAAAATAGAAAATTTTGATTACATCAAATTAAAAAGCTTTTGTACAAATAAAACTAATGCAAACAAGATTAGAAGGGAAGTAACAAACTGGGAAAACATTTTTACAGTTAAAGGTTCTGATAAAGGCCTTATTTCCAAAATATATAGAGAACTGACTCTTATTTATAAGAAATCAAGCCATTCTCCAATTGATAAATGGTCAAAGGATATGAACAGACAATTTTCAGATAATGAAATTGAAACTATTTCCACTCATATGAAAGAGTGTTCCAAATCACTATTGATCAGAGTAATGCAAATTAAGACAACTCTGAGGTACCATTACACACCTGTCAGATTGGCTAAGATGACAGAAAATAATGATGAATGTTGGAGGGGATGTGGGAAAACTGGGACACTGATACATTGTTGGTGGAGTTGTGAAAGAATCCAACCATTCTGGAGAGCAATCTGGAATTAAGCCCCAAAAGTTATCAAACTGTGCATACCCTTTGATTCAGCAATGCTACTACTGGGTTTATATCCCAAAGAAATACTAAAGAAGGAAAAGGGACCTGTATGTGCTAAAATGTTTGTGGCAGCCCTTTTGGTAGTGGCTAGAAATTGGAATATTAATGGATGCCCATCAATTGGAGAATGCTTAGGTAAATTGTGGTATGTGAATGTTATGGAATATATTGCCCTGTAAGAAATGACCAGCAGGATGAATACAAAGAGGCTTGGAGAGACTTATATCAACTGATGCTGAGTGAAATGAGCAGAACCAGGAGATCATTATACACTTCAACAATGATACTATATGAGGATATATTCTGATGGAAGTGGACATCTTCAACAAAGAAAAGATCTAATTCAGAACCAATTGATCAATGATGGACAGAATCAGCTACATCCAGAAAAGGAACACTGGGAAATCAGTGTAAACTGTTTGCATTTTTGTTTTTCTTCCCAGGTTATTTTTACCTTCTGAATCTAATTCTTCCTGTAAAAAAATCAGTTCTGCACACATATATTGTATTTAAGATATATTATAACATATTTAACATATATGGGAATGCCTGCCATCTAGGGAAGGGAGTGGAGGGAAAGAGGGGAAATTTCGGAACAGAAATGAGTGCAAGGGATAATGTTGTAAAAAAAAATTACCAAGCATATGTAATGTCAAAAAAAGTTATAATTATAAAATTAATTTAAAAACAAAATTAAAATAAGATGCAGATCAGAACAACTGAAGATGGCTCTCATATAATGCTCAACACTGTCCTCATGACTCTTGTTATAATTCTTGTTCTAGGTCTTTAATTGGGTCTAATTATTATGCTGTGTGAGCAAGCAAGCAAAGAGTAAGAGGTCATCAGCATGAGTACCCTATTTTGGCAAGACTTCTCCAAGTAAATCCCACTAGAGAAATTCTTGCTTGATACAACTGCAGAAAGGCATGAGTAACAAAATACAGTGACACCTTGGAATTCATTGTTAATTGGTTCCAGAAGGCACAAGTGGTGAAAACTAAGAGTACTTAACAATTTCTTCCCATAAGAAGTACACTGCCATTCGGCAAACTAATTAACCTTCCTCACCCAATTTCTCAAAGGAGCTAGTGGGACTTCCAGCTGTGGAGAAACAAGTCAATCCAGCCCAGCCCAGTCCAGCTAAGGTCCTCCCTTCTTGACCCAACTCACTTTCAGAGATGAACACTGACCTTTACACTCTCCCCCATTCTGCTGTGACAAAGCTTTCATGGTTGGGGGAGGAAGGGAAAGAGGTGGAGGTGGAGATGGAGGTGGAGGCTACTGTTGTGCATCCTCTGCTGCCAAGGCTCTGGCTGCTGCCTGGGGGTTGGGGTGGCCAGGAGTCATGGGTCCTCTGCCACTGCTTTCTCCACTTGGGCTCTCTTGTGCCATGACCTCTGCTCCTGCTGCTTCTATTCCTGTCATTCCCTGCCCCTTCCAGAACTACTGTTTTGGGAGCCAGTAGACTATGCAGAAGCCATCCTGCAGGAACTGCCTGGTGAGCTCCTCAACCTCAGCATTGTGGGTCCTACCTTGACAATCTCTACCTTCACTGGGGAGGAGCTGCCTAGGGTTGAGGGCAATTAAGACAATCAAGTGCCAAGAAGGGAACAAGTGCTGAAGCATTTTTTCTCAGTGAAACGCATCATATAATAAATTTGATCAATTTCAAACAAAGGAGTGTGAGGTACCACTAGACTAGTGTTAGTTACATAAGAGATCCTGCTTTGATTCTTTGTACTCCTTCCTCTGGGTTAGATGCTAAAGTCTCACCTTCCACCTTTTTAGGAGGGAAAAAAAGAGTCCTCACTCTAATCCTTGTCCTACCAGTTCTGATCTGTGCCTCCTCAATTTCTGTACCCTCCTTTTGGAGGTAGACATGGCTACTCATATTGTGTGGATAAAATCAGAATCATCAGCTACAGTTCTCCCCATAAAATGAAAGATGACCACGCATGTCCAACCATCTGTCTTGATGCTTCATCAGTCAGTTTGAGGAATTGTCATTTGCTCTGACAAATCACCTTAAAGATCCTGGGCTTAACCATCAACCCATCCACTGAATACTCTCTTGTATCATTTCTCTCGGGTAGAATGAGCTCCTAGAAAATAGTGACTGACTTTCTATTTCTGTTTTCAATTTGTATGAAACATTCATAAATTATATTGACATTTAGCATAGCACTTGGTGCTCAGTAAGTGATCTTTTTTTTATTCATTCATTTATACTGCATAATGTAACAAGTGCTCTTCCTAAAACATTCTTTTCATGATTTTTCTTTTCTGTTTAGGAACTTACAAGTAATCAGTAAACTTTTTGTTATTGCTTTTGTTTAGTCATTTCAAGTGTAATTTATTCCTAGTGATCTTATTTGGAGTTTGCTTGGCAAAATACTGCAGTGATTTGCTATTTCCTTTTGAAGCCCATTTTGCAGATGAGGGAACTGAGGCAATCAGAGTTAAATGACTTGTCCAGGGTCATATTAGTAAATCTTCTAAGGGAAAATTTAAATTCAGATCTTCCTGTTTATAGGCATAGGCTTAATCCACTGTACCACCTCAATGTCCCAATTAATCTGACTTTTCTCACAATTATGTATCTCAAGCAACTCATGTCTTATCTGAAAACTGGCCTCATATTAGTCAATCAGTTATTGTTTCCATGTTCCTTTGATTGAATACAGACTTTTGAGGGTAGTGGGACACCTATTCTACTAATTTCAGGAAATTGCCGCTGTTCATTCTTCCCTCCAACTTCAGAAAGTCCCTAATCTTTCCTCAAATTATAAATCAAATTACCTAATTATGCATCCTGTTTTATACCCTGCTTATTGTTATCTTTTAATGTATAAAAATGTGTTTCCAGGGGCAGCTAGGTGGCACAGTGGATAGAGCACCAACTCAGATGTCAGGAGGATCTGAGTTCAAATCTGGTCTCAGACACTTAACACTTCCTAAGCAACTCACTTAACCCCACTTGCCTCAGGACAAACAAAACAAAACCTGTTTCCCCTATATTCAGGGTCTAGTGCCAAAGCTAAGCCTGGTTCCAATTTGTTACACAATTGGCTTACATTACTTAATAAATTGATATATTTGGGAAGCTCAACCCTTTGATTCCCCAGTCATTTGTTCTTTCACCCTCCACACAGCTAGAGAATCAGGAAAAGCTTCATAAAGAATGTGACTTGAGTTGAGCATTGAAGAAAACTAGCAATTCCAAGAGGAGAAAGTGAAAGCTAGCCAGAGCAAAGGCCTAGAGATGGGAGATCTGTCCACTACACAAATATAGGTCAGCTTTCCTGGCATTCAAGGAGCTCTACTTCTCTCTATATATCTTGGCTACAGCCCTATTGTGGTCAGAACTCCCAAACTGAGATGACTCACCAGTCTTCCCCTTCTCCCCCAGTAACATGGATTTGATGAATGTGCCTCTTCAACTAATTTATTGGATGAACTGAAAGGATTCTCTCCAAAGTTACCAATGATCTTTTTAACAGTCAAATTCAATGTTCTTTTCTTAGTTCTTTTCCTTCTTGATTTCTCTCTAGCCTTTGCCATTGTCAAAATCACCCTGTTCTTTTAATACTATCTTTTCACTAGGTTTTTGGAATACCATTCTCTCTTTTTTACTCCTGCATGTCTGACTATTCCTTCTCAGTCTCATTTTCTGGATGTTCATCTAGGTCAAACTGATCAACTTTGGATATCCTCCAAGGCTCTGTCCTGGGACTCTTTACTCTCTTCCTTACATGTTAATTCATTTGATAATATCAACAACTCACATGGTTTCAACTATCATTTTTATACACATGATTCTCATATCTCTTTCCAGCCCTCCAATCTCATGTCTCCAACTAATATTAGCATTTTGAACTCTATATCTCATCTTAAATATAATAAATCTAAAACGAAACGCATTATATTTATCTGTAAATCCACCCATCTTCCTAACTTTACTATTGAGGATATCACAATCCTCAGTCACCCAGGTTTGCTAAAGTGTCAGCTTTGACTCCTTACTCTCACTCACTTTCTATATCCAATCAGCACAGGAGCCAAATCTCATTTTTTCTGCTTTCATAATATTTCTCATTTGAACCCCCTTCTCTTTTGTGACAATATTGTGACCATCTTGGTGAAAACTCTTATTAATCTTACTCTTGAACTATTGCAGTGTCTTCTTTGTTGATCTTCCTGTCTCAAGTCTTTCTTCACTCAAATCCATCATCTACTCAGCTATTAAAGTGATCTTTCTAAAGTTCAAGTTTGACCACGTCACCATCCCCTCACCCCATTCAATCAACTCCACTGGCTCCCTATTATTTGTAGATTCAAATACAAAACCCTCTGTTTGGCCTTTAAAGATTCCTATAACCTGTTGCCTTCTTACCCTTACTGTCTTCTTACTTCTTATCCTTCCCCACTGCCAACCACATCCTTTTTGATTTGGTGACACTGGCCTCCTTGTTGTACTAGTTAGCTTCCCTAACTTTCTTCAAATCTCAGCTGAAATTTCACCTTCTTGATAGAAACCTTTTCCATTTCCCCTTCATACCTTTCATCTGCCCTCCAATTGATCCTGTATACAACTTGTTCATACATAATTGTTTTCATGTTGTCTCTTTCATTAGACTATCAGATCCATGAAAACATACTACCTACTGTTTTGCCTCTTTTTGCTTTCCAGTGTTTAGCACAGTGTCTGGTGAATGATTACTGTAATTCAAATGTATGACTCTTTATGAGTTTTCTTGACAAAGATACTAGTTTGCCATTTGCCATTTCCTTCTTTAGTTCATTTTATAGATGAAGAACTGAGGCAAACAGGATCAAGTGAGTTGTTCAAGGGACACAGCTATCATCTAAAGTTGGATTTAAACTCAAGAAGATGATTTTTCTTGATTCTAAGCCCAGGACTTTACCCATTATACTTAACCTCTGTTTCTTCTTCTGTTCTGCAAAATGAAGTCAATAATAGTACCTACCTCCCAGGGTTGTTGTTGTGAGGATAAAATGAGATATTTATAAAGCACTTCACAACTCTTAAAATGTTCTGTAAATGCTTCAATTATATTATTATTATTATTACTACGATTATTACTGAGAGGAAAAAGTGGGTTTTCATCCAAATCCTGATTTCTTTGTAAGGTGTCATACTACATGTTTTGTCATGTTATGAGATGATTAATCTGAAGCTGGATAAGTATTATTTCTAATCTTAATTTATTTCTATTCAAACTTTGTTTCAATTAATTTGGAGTTGACCAACCACATCCCTAGAAAAGCTTATTCCAATAGCCAAAATATTTGTTCCTCTGTGAATTTAGTACAAAACACCTAGGAAGGTTCCACTGATTTCAGACAATTAAATTTCTCAAGTCTGCTTGAGAGCAATCCCTATATCTATTTTAGGAGTCATAAAATTGAACCTCCTCTTAGGATCCCCCCTATCCATGGATTTTTCAGAATTATTTTAGTGTCTCAGTTACAGTTTCCTTAAACCCCAGGAAGTTCTAAACTATTTCAAAACTAACCCAAACATAAGGACTTTGGATAGAACTGTCCTAGCTTCAAGAGTGTGGTTAGCAAAGCTATCATTTGGGGCTTTCCTTCAGAGAAAATGAAGGGTTCTTTGGCCAAAGCATGGTGACTACCTCTTCACTAAAACAGAATGAGAACCAGTGTCTAAAACTTATGTGGAAATGATTTAGATTAGTGGTGAGTAAGGATTTCCCAAGAGTTAAACATTTAGTGTGGGTAACATAACTGATGGAGGTTTTGGAATTTTTGAGGTCTTTAAAAGAAGGAAAGACTTTCCTAGGATGAGAGTTTTATTATAGTCTTACCTGGAACAGGAGATAGCCTTTTAGAGTTTCTTCCAACTCCAAACGTCAGTGGTTTTGTGATTGTCCTTCAATTTTATTTGTGCACTCACCAATTACTCCTGCTTTATTGATGTTCTTAGCTGATCTTCCTGCTTCTAGTTTTTTCTTTCTTTCTTGGGATTCTATGCTTCTTTATTGGATTTAAAATTGGGTCCAAGGTGAGGTGTTTTATTTATTTGGAAACTAAGGTGCCAATTTCTCCTTTAGCATCTTGTAAGCCAAAACACAAACATATTCATATTCTTCACATAGATGCTCAAAAGTCTGCCTAAGACACAAATCTGATCATGTCACTTCTCTAACCCTTATTTAGTTTCTAGGAAAAAATATGAGTATCTTGACCTGGGACTTAAATTAATCCTCTGCAATCTCACTGTACCGTTCAGGCCATTTCACATTTTCTTTTCCCTTTACTTTCCTCCTACCCACCTGCTCCCACCTCATGTTACATTCTTACTGACTTGGTTACTTATGTAATTGGCTTCAAGCCTGAATATTTGCATAAGCTTTTCTCATTGGTGAGGAATGAAACTTGCAAAAGTTTGGGAGGAGAAAGTGCTGTTTCATATCCTAAAGTTTTCAGTCTCAGTGACACACAAGATTCCAGACAGAGGTCCATCAAAGGAGAGAAAAACTTTGGAAGGAGAAGAACAGAAGAAAATGGCCTGAAGCTGGTCTTACCTGTTTTCCTCAGAAATTAGAATAAAATCTGACATCTCTTTAACCTCCCTCCAAAAATATTTTAATCTAGGGGAAATGATTTTTAGATCTAAATTGTCATTCCTTAATGTATAAGGAATAGCCCAAAGTATATTAGATGGCATTTTCCTTCCCATCAGATACTAGTTACCACAGAACCATAATACATAGTGAATAATTACTATATCAATTTACCCAAACTGAGAGCAAATAGGCTTCAAAATATATATACAGATTAGAATATGCCAGATGATACACAGAATGAATTAGCTCACCTACTGAGAGTAAAATATCTTTGCTCAACTGAGAGTTCCTGATCTCAACCAAGAGGGAAATTCCTTGAATTCTCTAGTGTGGCAAGCTGGAAATAGGGACATGGTTGAGCTAACTCCTCTACATTACTTGCTGGATCAAAGGATATGAACAGTTTTATAGCGCTTTGGGAATAGCTCTAAATTGATGTGAGTTACATGGTTAAAATACACACACACAGAAAGTTCTCCTACATTTAGTGCTCCTTGAACTTGGCATTCTATTTCTTGTTTCTTAACCTTTGGATATGTAAATTACTCCTTCAAAAATGGCCCAATTAAACCAGAGATACTTACTGTAGCTATTTAAATAAGTTATATTTCTTTGAATACAAGGTGTTTAAAATGTGGAGTTAATCAGTTCTTTGGGCTTATTTAAATGTTTTACTTTTGGCTGCAAAAAACATTCTAAAAGAATAATTATGTGAAAAATGTGAATCTATAATAGAAAAAGAAAAAAATCCATGCATAAAACTTAATGTTCAACTGGGATTAAAGCAATTTCTTTAAAGCCAGATGGACAGTATTGATGCTGTAGCCGTTCAAATCTATGTCCAAATTAGAGTTGGGATATGACAGTTTCCCAAGATCAGACTGGTGGTGTGATAACTATAAAGATAGCCTCTAAGATTTCCCTTTATATAAAAGAAAAATTTCACCCTTGTCATGGGTAGACGTCTTCATTTTTTAGGAATTTCCAAGATGGTGACTAGTGGGGAAAAAAGATGTTATTTTTTTTACCTATATTTCTAGATGTAAATTTTGATATTATTGGGCACTGACATTGGTTGATGGAGCAATGAAAAGAGAAAAGATTAAGAGAGAATCTGAATTAAATTATGATTGACTTTGAACCTATTCTTCATTGCCTTGGCTGGATTTCCAAAAAACGCTCCTCCATATGGGTGGAGATGAACTAACATAAAAAAAAGAAAAAACTCCAAGATACCAAAATTGTTGTAGCCCTAATTTGTGGGCCATCGTCAATCATCTTGACTCTTGTCTTACCACTGAATTCCAATGACTGGAGGAAAGAGTGAGGCTGATGACTACACAGCTCTGCCTCACTTAAATCCAATTCATTCACAAATCAAAACATCACCCATGAGATGTCATTAGTCTTCTTCAAGAACAGAGGAAAAACAACAAAATTTTGACTTAACTATTAACTTTATTGAGTCTGTTTCCAGACTCAAGTGTACTATGCATGCAGGCAACATTTTAGCATTCATCTCAGGACTTTTATTCAATGTTTCATGACTTAAAGGGAATTGTATCTATGAAAACGAGCAACAGGTAAAAGACCACAGCTCTTAGAATGAGCCCTAAAACAAAAAAAAATTATCTTTCATTCCTGGAATTTGCTCTATTCTTACCTCTGACTTTTGAACCCTTACTTTCCTTCTTATTAATATTCTCACCTTCCTAAAATTACCTTGTAATTTCTTTGCTGTGTGACTCTTATATCCCTCTAGTTGGGATGGGGTAGAATGAGTTCTTAATTTTCTTAGAACTATTTGGCAATCTGGTGATTCTTATGACTCTTCAGAATATTTTTAAATGAGCAAAATAAAATATGTAGAATTACAATAGAAATCATGTTGATGTACAATTATCTATATTTTTAAAATCTGTGAACCTTCAGTCAATAATTCTCACTTTAGTAAAAAAAAAAAGTTTCTTTAGAGCAGATACTTCTTTTTCATTTCTGTCTGTATATCCCCATTGCCTCACACAATGCCTTGAATGTAGTAAGGTTTAATAAATGGGGAGCATGAGAGGAGGTAAAGGAATAACATTTAAAATATAATATTTATTGCATCTATTATGTGCTAGGTGAGGGCAGTTAGGTGGTTCATTAGATAGACTGTTAGGCTTGGACTTAAGAAGACTCATCTTCCTAAGTTCAAAGCCAACCTCAGTCAATTAATCCAGTTTCACAGGTATGTACAAGTGGTGTAGACATATGGTAGAAAGGTACTCCATTTGAAAATCTAGAGCTTCAAATTTCTGCCCTTAAATCTCATTGTTTATATATACATATGTATATGTATGTATGTGTGTATATATATGTATGTATGTATATACATATATATATATGTCAGCTAAGGAATTCTTAACTTGGGATCTATGAAATTTTGTTTTAGATATTTTGACAATAGTATTTCCATTAATTGGTTTCCTTGGTAATCCTGATAATTTTGTTTCTACATAATAAATATAGTATTCTGAGAACGAATACATAAACTTTATCACACTATCTAAAAAGTTCATGACACCAAAAAGATTAAGAATCTTGGACCTAAAAGAAGTTAAGTAGGCAAGCAGGACTTATTTCTCTTGCCTGCAAAAGCTTTTACTTCCTTTGAAATTTAATTCAATGAAAATACAAGATCAGCATCCAGCAAGAAATCCTAGAAGAGAAAAAATGACAACAAACCCACTTGGATTCAGGGATTTTTAATCTTTTTGCGTATAACATGGAATCCTTTGGTATTCCTTCCTTGCTTTTTTGTTTTGTTCATTTGTTTTTTCATTCATTTGTTTATTCCTTCCTTTTTTTTTAGTTTTTAATTGTAAAAACTATAATGTTACAAATTAGAGGGAACCATTGAAACATTTTTAAAATTCTCAGTTAAGAAAAGAAAGATTACAAAAAAAAGAAAAAAGAAAAGAAAGATTATAATAAAGCAATGACAATTAGAACAATTTTGCAATATGCAGAATTTCTTATATACCCCACTTTTTTAAGCAAAGGGTATAAAGTAGGCCCTTTTAGTTTTATTAACAATCTTCTGTGTTTTATTGTATGTGTGGAAATATGCTTTTAGGGTATTTAAGTTCAAGGAAAAAAGTTAAAAATAAAAGAAGATTTTAAGAAAAGAATTAGATCATCAAAAAAAAAATCCCCTTTGATCACCCATAGTTAAAAAAGTAAGGTAAGAAATGCTACTGTCTCCATGACCACATGGGAATCTAGCATTTCTAAGAGCAATTATTTGGCTTCCATGAAACACAACAGTTCTGGGGGGTAATTTTGAAGGTTTCAGTTTGTCCAACACCATCACTTTGGTAACTCTTTGGTGCTTCTGGGCAAAGTGGCAACAGAACAGACATGGAAAAATGATTCAGATTTAAATGGGTGAGTCACAATTTCTTGTGGCTGTCTGCAGTTTGATAGGAGTCTGTCTACCCATTGTAATGGAAATTACTACCATTTCATCTCTCCAGAGCAATATTAGTTATGAGAATATTTAAGTATATGATATAGGATACAAAAATACCATATATTGAGAAATTTTGCATTGAAAAGTAAAACTATTCATCAGAATGACCGATTATTATAATTGCTTCTGTTATTGATATACAAAATTATAAAGGTATTAATAAATATGTTTTCAACATTCACTCTTATAAAACCTTGTGTTCCAAAAATGTCATTTTTAAATGTAAAAGAAATGTAGGGGAGAGGCATTATAACTCAAAGTTTTGAAACCATTGTTTTAATATAATGGCATGGGGAGTGAAAGGCTCACTAGAGACTACCCAGTACAGATACTCTCATAATTAATTGACATAGCAATGGAGCAATCATAGCTTTAACCTCGAGTCATAAGGTCCAAAAGATAAATATATAGATGACACATAGATAAATAGATAGAGACATACAGAAATACATACATTTATTAAGTACTTACTATGTGCCAGGTACTGTGATAAATACAAATGAAAGTAAGCAAGACAATCTGCAGAAAAGGAACTTATAGTTTCATGGGAGAGGCTAACACGTAAAGGGGATCTGGAATATAGACAACATGATTTGAAGCTGGTCCTAACAAAGTTTTCGGAAATCATCTCTTCAATACATTCATTTTACAGATGAGGAAAATGAGACCCAGATATGTTAAGTGACTTGCCCAAGATAACATAAATAGGACCATACCTCTACATAAAACATGATGTAAGAGAAACAAAATGCAACAACATTAAATGTATATGAATCCTAAGTAAGTCAAAGCAGGTAATATTAGAAATGAGATTCACAAAAATACCTCAAGGGTCATAGGTCTCCATGACAAACATGACACATTAAAAAAAAAAAAAGAAAAGAAAAGAAACTGCAGTACTTCAATGAAGAAAATAATAGAAAACTTTCCAAAGCTACTTGATATAGAACATATCAAGGACAACTAGCTGGCTTAGTGGATATAATGTTAAGCCTGGAGTAAAAAATACCTGAATTCAAATCCAGTCTCATATGTAATAGCTATATGATCTTAGATAAGTCATTTAACCTCTGCTTTAATTTGATGAAGAAGGAAATGGCAAACCACTTCATTATCTTTGCCAAGAAAACCCCATGGTCAGTATTGACATTCTTTGATCCATGAGTTATAAAGAATCAGACTTGACTGAATCACTAACATAGAACAACTATGAAGGTATAATAGGCAGTTAGGTGGTTTAGAATCAAGAAAATCTGAGTTCAAATACAGCATCACATATTTACAAGTTGTGTGACTATACTATAAGTGTGTGTGTGTGTGTGTGTGTGTGTGTGTGTGTGTGTGCTTAATAAATGGCAAGTAAATAACTGACATTGACATTTCAAGGATATCAGTGAATCAGATGGCCTGTCACATTTCAGCCTAAAAAAAAAAAAGGGGGTGGACCAACCCATCTATTTCTGCTATAACCCTGGTGAATTTTAAAAAAAAAAAATGTTCTTCAGCATTCCATAGGGGTGTGCTGGATCTAGCCAAAACTAGTTCAAACTGACTTTTGAGAGGAAATCATAAAATTATCAATGTGAGCATTGACATATCAGAAATTAGTATATTCTATAAATCGGCTTGATTTATTGTTTGTTGATAATCTAGACTTTTAAAAGTTAGTAATAACTAATAATAATATAATTTCTAAAATAATAATAATAACAATAATAGCAAGGAAATAATAATAACAATTAAACTTAAAAGTGTATACTGCAAATATTTTGCTTCCCTGGGGGCTGGCTGTTAAATATTTACCAATAAACCCCTGCTCAGGGGCTCTATGTTACAGTTATTTCCTCACTCATTACTCCTCTCCATTGTTCTTTGTGAGATACTCATTTTCAGTTCTGAAGATCCTATTCCATGTCTCAAAGTCATATAACAACACTGATAGGATGTTGGTGATATAGACACTTTATAAAAATATTTTGAAATGTATTCAAATAACCATGGCCCTGTGATCTGCAATGTGATAGGGACAGATTATACAATTTCTAAAGTCTATTCAAGCTCTGAAATTTTTCTGATTGTGTGAACTTATTCCTTGATTCTATTTGAGGACTTTTAACAAACTAGTTGAATGGATGATAGTTTAGGTGGGCTTGATGTGGTTTTATATATAGATTATACCAGAGAAACATCACACCTTCCTAACTTAAGACCTTGACTGTAGAGGTGCAATTTGTTCAGGAAGTGAGCTAGCTTTTTAAGAGGAGCTTATGGGGAAATTGAAGGGATGGTATCATTCCATTTGCCGAAATGACAGCTATGCTAATTTAATGGGGAACATGGAAGTAAATAATTGTTATTAGGACAGAATATAACTAGAATTTGCTCATCATAAAATCTAATTTTTCTTTCCTTGAATAGTTTTTTAAAAAATAAATTAAATAACACCTTTTCATACTGTCCCACTGAATTTATAAGTTGACCACTCCCAAGAGATCTTTCAACTAATTTCCAGACTTGAATTAATTGATGCCCCTTAGGAGGTATTTAGTATAGAGGAAAACATTAGTTTTCCATTAAAAGGGAATATTTAAAAGGAGGGGGCGCTAAGGAAAATGTGGCATACATCTCTATTTATTTTGAATATTGTTCAGAGTTATTTCTAGGAACCAGATTTTGCCTGTTTCTTATCCTCAGTTTACAAATTAATATAAGGTTAATAAGAGGCTCCAAATTCCTATTTCTAAAAGAAAAGGATGGCAGAGAAGCATATAAATGCTAGAGATTGAGTTTTGTAACTGTTAACTTACTTTTTCAGCTACTTTTTCAAGCATTGGTTTATATTGGAGCTGTTGAGTGAGGTATATTATAGAATTTCTTTCCTTAGAGATCATTAAGAAAATTAATAACAAGAGAATTATCTACCAGGCTGGAGAAGTCTCTGTATATTCATGCCAGGAGACAGAGAAATGGACTTAGATGTATCTTACAGGTTTTTTCTATCTCCATATAATAATTAGAAGTACCCTAGTTATGTTGTTTTGAAAAGTTGCTGAATTTGAAGCTAGGAGACCTCAGACATTAAGTGTCATTGTAAAGGGCAGTAACCTTGGAGAAATATACTTAAGGCTCAATATGATTGATTTAGTCCTACAACAAGGTGTTAACTCAGTGGAATTGATAATACAATGGTTATCTAGTTTGACATGTACTTATACTTATAGAACTTATAGTTCTACAAGATTGACACCTACCATGATGTACTTATAATAGAGTATATAAGAACCATGAAGGATTGGGAGAGAGACATTCTATCTACATCAGCCTCATGTTGGCTTTCCTGCATTTCTACCATAAAGACCAAGGCCCGTCTGGAGGGCCTCCAGAGAGTTAACCAAATCATAGGTGAAGGAAACAGACTGTGAAGGAGACAATTAAGGCTTTTGGACTTTAAACCTGGCTATTCTTTTGGTGATTACTTTGCTGAAATGAAGGCTATTCCCAAGACCTCCAGAAAGCTAACCAGAACATTACATTTTGATGCCCAATGTGGGGCCAAGTATTTACATTCAGCAGTCCAGATTGACAAGATCATGAGTTCAGTGGAAAAGTTTCTGTGACTCAGAAATTAGAGTGAGTACAAAAATAGAGAAGCAAGAAACTTTGTTAAAGACTAAACTAGTGTTTCAGATGAAATGGGACAAATGCTTAGAAAATAGCTTTCCATAACCCAAGGAAAGTATGTAGAAAGCATAAATGAGCTAATAAAAAACCAAGGTTTGATTGTAACTTGGAAGGAGATCATTGGACTTTTAGAAACATTAGAGTAGTACACATCCCCTTGGTTCTCTAAGAAAGAAGAATTAGAGCCAGACAAGTAGAAATTAGTTGGAGAGCAACTAATTGAATATTACAATGATAATGGTCCTGATTCAATTCCTAAAGAAACATTATATATAAAAGCATGAAGAATTCGACAAGAAAGGAGTTAAGTACAATGCTGATGAAATTAAGGAGTGTGGTACTTCACAGCAGGAGCCATTAGGTCATTCCCCATCCCCTAACCTACCCCCCTCAATTAACCCTTCATGAGTGGAGGGAGAAGGAGAAGGGAGAGGGGCAGTGACATAATCAGTACCACCCATGAAGCAGTTTTGTTCACCCTCTATGACAAGATTACAAAGGACACTAGTTAAAGCTAAAAAAGAAAGACAGGATATATCTGATTTAAGAATAGAAGCATACCCTGTTATTCAAGAGTTTGACTCTTCAGGTCAAGAAACTCTTTATGGGGCTACATTATCTTATGTTAAGATGATATTAGAGAATTTGGCTTATGAAATTTTAACCCCTAGTGATTGGAAATCTGTAGCAAGGACATCTGTAGAACCTGGACAAAACTTGTTGTGGCTTTTGGAGTATAGTGAACTATATAGAATACAAGACCAATGAAATAGGCAAACTGGAGTTAAAATACCAGTCACCTTTGATAACTAGCACATATAGGTCATTATACATATGCTTTAGCACAAATTAATTACCCTTTGATAGCATATGAGCAAATTGCTGCAGCTGCTATCAAAGCAGGGGGCACCTTCCCAGGAAAACAAGATAGAAGGGAAGGCTTCACAAAAATAGAGCAAGGTCCAAATGAATTCTTTGATGATTTCATGGGAATCTGCAGACAGTTATCATACAAACTATTGGTGAAAATGCAGCAACAGCAATAATGATAAAATAACAGTGCTAGAGAAAATGCTAATGAGGTTTGTAGAAGAATTATATTATATTAGGACTACACAAAGATGCTCCTTTAGAGGACATCATCAGACACTGTGCCACAGTGGGCACAAATGCCTTTTATACCCAGGCTATGATGCAGAACGTGGGAAGACAGGGTCCCTTGTGGCAAGGGACTTCAAGAGAGACTCATCAATGCTTTCAATGTGGGGTAAAGTAGGGCACTTAAAAGCTCAATGTTGGCAGAGAAGACAGAATGGGTGAACAAGACCCAAAATCCCATGTCCAAAATGCAACAGAGGCTTCCATTGGGCATCAGAATGTAGATTGACTCAAGGAAACAAGAAGCGGGTCCCAGATTCAGAGCCCCAAGCAAAAAACAGATTGGGCATGATGGCAGCTGAGGTTACACTCAGAGAGCTTTTAGAAGTTCAGTACTCTGATATGATCAATTAGCCAAAAAGCAATCCAATGAAAGAAAGGGATTACAATTGGGGAAAATACAGATTTTATAACTGACAGAAGGGCAGTGTCCAGTATGAGCACCTCCAATGTAATTGCCAGTTGATGTGGAGAGATTTGAAAAGTGGTGAATGAATGACTAGATAGGTTAACTGCTTAGGGGAGAGGGTTTGCTTGTATCTCTATAGATGAAGAAGGAATCAGATGGGTGCCAAAGAGCCATATTTACTTTGTCCATCAAGAGAAAAAAAAACCTCGAAACAAAGGAGAAGATCTAAGAAATATCTGGCACTGAAAGAGCATGGCTAATAATGAGACTGTTCCAGGACTTTAAAACTAGCAGGAATCATTGGATTCCCTAAGATGAAAAATTGTTGATAAGACTGTTGCAGAACTTCAAAACCAGCAGTAATTATTGATTTCCCTGAAACATGATATGACTGATACAAGACTTCAAAATCTGCAGGAATCATTGGATTCCCTGAAACTTGCAGGATTCATTGGATTCAATGACACATGATGAGATTACTGCAGGACTTCACAGGAATCACTGGATTTGGACTGGATTGGTTTTGGACTATTTCTAGGACTTATGGGCATGTATAATTTCCCATGTTGATTCATGTTGTTTGTTATATCACTACTACCTGTGCTATATTGCTATGTGCTTGTATAATACCTCCCATGTTGGTGGATTTATATATATATATATATATCTGTTTCAAGTGAGACCCTTCAGAAACCCACTAATCTGGTTTGACTCCCCATTTCCCTTTGGTATTTTCACATCCCTTCCTGAGATATCAGGGAGGGCATGATCACCTCCTTTTTTTGGTGTTTTTACCCCATTTTATGAGAAGTCAGGGAGGTGATAACCTATGTTCTAAAATAAAAGAAAGCGGGAGATATAAAGGGCAGGAACTTTGGAGAAATATATTAAAGCTCAGTATGATTGATTTGGTGCTACCACAAGGTGTTAACTCAGTGGAATTGATAAGACAATAGTTTTACATATACTTAATACTTAATATAGTTCTACAAGATTGACACCTAAGATGATCTACTTATAATAGAGTATATGAGAGTCAACAAGGACTAGGAGAGAGACATTCCATCTACATCAGCCTTGTGGTGGCTCTCCTACATTTCCTTCACAGAGACCAAGGCCCATCCGGAGGGCCTCCAGAGAACTAGCCAGGCCACAGGTGAAAGAGACAGACTGTGAAGGAGACAATAAAGGCTTTTGGACTTTATCCCTGGCTATTCTTGTGGTGATTACTCTGCTGAAGCAAAGGCTGGTCCCAAGACCTCCAGAAAGCTAACCAGAACATTTCAGGTCATGACCATTAATGAATCATTAATTCATGTTTCTGGGTCTCAATTTTCTTATCTGTAAAATGGAGCTAATAGTCTACCTCAAAAGATTGTGGTACTCTCTTATCAAGTAAGATAATGTTTAGGATGAGATTTATAAATCTTGAAAGGCTACATATCTTTAAGTTAAAATGAAGAGGATAATATTGATATTACCTAGTTTATAGGTTTCTTTTGAAGTAAGTACAACATGAGCCTTAAAGCACTAAAAATGAGTGATAATTATAGTTATTCTATATGTATATTCTTTGCAAAGCACTTTCGTATTATAGCCAACTTTCAATAATCCATGATAACAAAAGTGATTTATATGATTTAAAGAAATAGGCAATATAAAAGTATTTATTTTGTTTTGAAATATAGAACTATTCATACCCACACATACATACAAGAATGAGATCATTGAAGTGCTTTTGCTGTTGGTGCCCTACCACCTGAATGGATGGCACTTAGGGTAGAGGATTCACAGTAGATGCTCACTTTGATTGAGATCAAAATATATTTAATAAGTTCCTACTACATACAAAGTATTGCATTAATTCTTGGGCTGTACATTCCTTAGAGACCCAGAATTTTGTGAATATGGTATGGTGATAGTGGTAATGTTGAGGTTAAAAAAAAGATCCCCAAAAGTTGGGATTTCACACCACTGTTGCAAAATACCCCAAAAGAATTTGCAAGCCCAAACCTATCTCCAAGTAAAGGGCCAAAGTTTATTATAATTGTAATGCCAATTGAATTAGGCTAAGATCCAGAAAAATTTAGCAAAGAACCAGGAGCAAGAAGATAAATTTATAGGAAAAGTTAGAGACCAGGAGATTTATGTTACTTTTTTTTGCTAATTATATAATCTGTGACAATTCAGGATGGTATCTTTCTGAGAATGTATGGCATTACAAGTAGATTTGCGGGATGTTCTATCCACTATTGTCTCAGGAACTTTGCTATCACTGACCAACAGATTGTTTATCTGACAGTTAGCAATGTTTGTAGGACTATAGTACTCCTATAGCCAGAGAATCTTAGAGTTATCACTACTTCTTCCCTAAAAAGCTAGGTGAAAATATATATAATTATATTACTCCTAAGATGACATTTCCTAAAAGCTACACCTCATCATACCCCCCTCAAGAATTGGGACCCAAATTCATTTGATACAAAGGGACATAGGTCTCATCTTCTGGAGCTGCTTCAGTCACCAAGAAGGTATAAATCTAGCCCTGCCTAGAGGAGTCCAGACTGAGGAGGGGAGGCATGTGACTTGAAGGGGACAGCAGCAACATCCAGGTAGCAGGTGATATTTTGGTTGAACAAGTATTTAAAAGTTCATGGCTTGGAGTCTAGAAGAAACAAATTTCACAAGTAGATTAAAAATGCAGAGGTCAAAAATAAGCAAAAAAAGAATAAACAAAAGTGGAGTTAGTATGGGGGTTATTAGGGGCAGTAATCTCATTTAGAGGAAGACTTGGGTGGGTGGGGGTAGATGAGGCCATCATGAATGTCTTACATCCAGTCAGTTTAGTGCTCAGGTGGCTAGGATGCAAGCGCCATAATGTTTAAAAGTGTTAAACATTGGGTAGAGAGGAGGTGATAATTAATCTTAAGTACCTTAGCCACAGCTTCAGTTATTTGAGAAGTGAAGGCTAGGTCATTGTCTCTCTGGAAGAGCTGGGCAAGCCAAAATAAAATATGACTTCCTTTAGCAAAAACTCTGAACCTTTTCAGGCTTGCAAGGGAAGGCTTTTACCCAGTTAGTAAAGGTGTCAACAAAGACCAAAAGCAGTCTGAAGTTCCTGCAAGGGGATATATGTGTCTCTCCTAGCTTGTGACTAGAGAAAATAGCTTTCACAAAGGATTGGAGGGGTTTTTCCCCAATTCTAAAGCTCTGATGAAGGCAATGAGTCCCTGGGCCCTCTGAGCAGAGGTCCCAAGGGGGAGTGGTTTAGCCTCTGAGGTGCTATTGAGGTTCATCACAGAAGAACCTGACTTTCTTTTCCCATTTTCAAGAAAACTGAACCTATCAGTAAATCATCATCATTTGAATTGTAAGAGGAATGTCTCTCAAGTCAGATCAACTAGAGTAGAAAAAAAAATCTAAAGCTTCCTCACAATTGTGAATAAAATCACCCGAATGAATGCTCTCAGGGAGCATGGTGTCAAGGTTGAGAGTGTGGCATCCAGAGAGTCAAATGGGGCATCTAACAAGAGAGTCTGCTTACCTGGAAAGCTTCTCACTAACAAGCTACTGATGACCGTTGGCTTCAAAAAATGCTCTGAACCCAGTGGGGAGTTAGAGCCTCCAATGGTTGGTCTAGGGTGAGCTTGGAAACTTCCTCAATTAGGGCTGTGGCAGCCACTGCTCTAAGGCAGGAGGGTCACCCTAAGACTCCAAGTTAAGTTTATTTGAGAAGTAACCAATGAGCCTGGGATCAATCCAAGGTACCAAGTCAGAGCCTTAAGATCTGACTACTCCATTCATCACCACCCATCAACAAGCATTGCTGACTGTGAGATAAACAATCTGTTGGTCAGTGACAGCAAAGTTCCTGAGACAATAATGAATAGACTACCTCTCAAACCTACCTGTGAGCCATAAAATTAGTTCTAAAAAACAAACATAAAGTTCTCGGTCTTTTTAACTTTCCCTTCAAATTTATCTTTTTGTTCCTGATTCTTTGCTAAATTCTTCTGAAACTTAGCTTCAACTGGTGTTCCAATTATAATAAACTTTTCTTCTTGACTTGGAGAATCAAATTATTTTGAAACATCACACAACACTGGTCTGAAACCCCAATTTTCCAAATTACTCAATGGTCAGTTTAGCTTTCAGGGCCATCAAAGCCTTGGCCTAATCAGGGCCCAATGAAGGGAGAAGTGTGTTGAAAAGGTATAAAATCCAGCCATGTCAGGAAAGTTGTTTATGAGAGGTAGTTTCAGGGAGTAACAAGATCTAAACCATACTGAAGATGTTTCAAGTTTTGTTTCAATAATCGATAGAATAACATGTCCCATAGACAATTTAGGGACCCAATTTCATTGTTATATAACTTACCAATTAAGGGAGTTGACAACAGACCCCAGAGAAAGGGCTGAGCTTGCTGTTACCAATCTCAACTATCAGCTTCCATGGGCTGTGCTGTTTGATATCTCCCTCCACTCTGTGAAGGGAGAAAAGGATGCTATACATTCTCATATTTGAAGAAGAATTGATAAGGCTTTTACCTCATCTCTTTTATTCCCCACATAACAAATACCAATTTTAGGTTTAACATGATTACAATAACTCCAAAAAGCTTAGTTAACAATATTAGCTAATATATATCTGCAACTGAAACAGAGAATGGTAGCTTACCAAATACAGAGGCTGACTGGCTTTCTCACCTCATAGTGTCATGTTTGTTGCTCTCAGCAGCACCTGGATTCTTGCTTTTAGTAGTTCTATAATTTAATTAGCTAATTTTATTTTCATAGGCCACAGTTTAGCCAGAACTGGGACCTACAGGAAAAACAAAAGTTAGGTTTTTCCCTTTTTAAGGTGGGAGTCAAGAATGTTAAGAAATCTTTCCCAGCATCTAACCATAATATAGAAGGTTTTTTTTCTTGCAAACTGCATTTTAAATCATTCCAGGTAACAAAATCTAGCTCACAGAACAAACATGGCACAAACATTCTGCAAAAAGGCACAGACACAGACAAAATGACATGGAAGAAGACTGTCCCATCTTGCTGAAAGCCATAAAATTTCTATTCCTATAGTGCTGGTAATTTGAGCTTTAACGTTTTCTTAACTTATTGCTGCTTTTAGGCCTACAATGTTTTTGTAATATTTTCATTATCCTCTAAATAAATTTGTTTACGTATCAAAAGAGATGTCCCCTCTGGTGCTCAAGGGAGGGTGAAAAAGATGGAAAAGGTTCCTTAGTTAGGGGGTAACTTTGCTGAAAATTGTAAGAATTTCTAAGTCCCATCATTCTCAATCAGGGAAATTTTGCTGAGCATGGAGCTCAAGATAACCCAGACAAGTCTTTTCTAGGTGCTTGGGGTGTCCCGACTATAGGACTGAGGGAGAAAAGATTGATAAGACTTACCTTGACAAGGAGGAAGTAAAGCCTAGGGGATTCCTGACTCTCCTCACATAAGCCATCAAATGTTGAGGTTAAAGGAAGCCCCAAAAGGTTGGGGTTTCAGACTGGTGTTGTGAGGTGTCTCAAAAAAAATTTGTAGGCTTGAACCCATCTCCAAGTCAAGGAGCAAAGTTTATTATAATTGTAATGCCAATTGAAGTGTAGGGCTAAGTTCCAGAAGAATTTAGCAAAGAATTAAGAGAAACAAGATAAATTAATAGGAAAAGTTAAAGACCAGGAGCTTCATATTACTTATTTGCTAATTTTTTAAAGTTACAAGTAGATTTGAAGGGTAGTATATTCATTGTTGTCTCAGAAACTTTATCACTAACCAATGATCAGATTGTTTATCGATAATCAACATGTTCTTAGGACTATAGCACTCCTAAACCTCAGGACCTCAGGATTATCACTATATCTTCCTTAAAAGTTAGGGGAAGAAATATATATTACTCCCAAGGCTAGGAAACCTTAGGTTTATTGTGACATTTCCCCTAGAAGCTGCACCCCAACAGTATGATAGTATGGAAAGAACACTGGATTGAAATTTAAAGACTGGAGTTTTCTTACTTTTACTCAGTGGCCCATTTCTCTCTTCTGGGACATTATCTGTTTAGCCTTCTACTTGTCTGATTGCTTTGTTCTTTAGTTTTTTCTTCTTTAAAGAGAGTTTGGAAATCTCCTTCTAACTTTAAATCTGTAATTCTTGTCAAAGTGTTGCCTTCCAGAATTTGAATAAGTTTTCAACTCTCTAATACAACAGATATAAAAGCAGAGATTTTGCTCAAGAGATTGAGACAATGCTTTTATTTGTGCATAAGTTTTTTATACTTGGATCAGAAAATTGTGTCCATCCAGTTCATTCAGGACTTAATTAACATTTGAGACCAAGCAAAACCTAACCTTCCAAGATACAGATCTCAATTCATCCCTAAATGGACTCCTATTTTCTCTTTGGAAGGGTCTCCAATTTTTGCTATCCAATGAGTTTGCTTCTCTTAATTCTATCAGAGAACTCTTTATTCTTCATGACAGTATCACTAAATGTTAATATTAAAACAATTCATTACTTCTGTTAGTTTTTGCTTCTCTCCCACCCCCCCTCCTTTAAAACTACAACTCTGTTAAATAGATGCTATGATTATTCTAATTTTATAGACCAGGAAACTGAGATAAGAGGTTAAGTGACTTCTAAAGTCCCCATAAGTATCCTAGGCAACATTTAAACTGAGATCTTCCTGATTCCAAGTTCAGTATTCTACCCTCTGAGCCATCCAATTTGCACTTTCTTTGCTTTCTGAAACTATATCATGTATATTTATTTGCAGAGACCCATTGGAGCGATTCTCCATCCAAGCCTCTCCTTCTTGGATGTCCTAGCAGGGATTCATTGGAAAAAAATACATATGTGGGCTTTTTATTCCTTTTTTTCTTAAAAACCATAATTGTATAGTCAGTTTCCAAGTGTATTTCCTTTACAAGTCTGGCCAGTTCTTATGAGATAATTTTTGAAGGATTGAATACAAAACATTTATATCTGTTGTATTATTATATTCATTATGAATATGATCAATATAGATTTTGCATGCATAGAATATTGAAGCCTAGCAATTTGCCTAGAGCACAATATGAGTTGATCCATGTCCATTTCCCCCCTCTAATTACTTACAATGTGCTTTATTGTGACATGAATCCAAATAAGTTATGGCTATAGATCCTTGGATAAGATTTTCCTGGTAGCCCAGAAATTCCTAATTATTAGCCCCATATATTCAGTCTATTTTTACAAACTCCTCATCCTCTTTGAAGATGTTCTGAGTTTATTTTCCTTTTTTAAGTTATCCAGATTTTCCTAATGAAGGGTAAGTTTGTATCTCTAGTTGGATTCTTTATGTACTACAGAGAAATTTATGATGCTCTGTGCCTTTTAGGTATGCAGATGAATTTCCACTCCCAAATTTCAACCCCAAGTTGACCACAGAGATTTAGGGCAAGAAAGGTGTATTGGGGGCAGATAAGCATTTTAAATAGTAAAATTAGAGTTTATAATTAATCCTAGAGGTAATAGTGTTATTACCTCTGAAGCTTATTATTAGGAAAGTGACAAGATCAGATCTTCACTTTCGGAACATTACCTTTGCAGATGTATGCACAATGGATTGGAGAGAGAAGATACTTGAGGCAAGGAGATAATTAGGAGGATATTACTATAATCTAGATAATAGATGATGAGGGTCTGAACTAGGGTGATGGGTTTGTGAGTAGAAAAAAATAACCCAATAACAATCCTGGTGAAAGGCCACATTTCAAAAAATAACAGTAGGTTCAAGAAGTCCAACTTCACCACATATTTGCCCTATTTCCTTCCATTTCATTCCCATCATGATGTAGGCCCCCCATTTCTAGAAGCTAGTTTTGTCCAACAAATCACACTCTTTCTTCCTCAAGTCTTTTTACAAATGCCTTTCCAATGCAACATTCACTTTGTCCACAAGACCTTTTTTCACCATTCCAGCTCTTTTCTTATTTTTTTTATTTTTCCCATAAAAATGAAAACCTCAAACCTCACACCTCAGGAATGTAAGCACCTTCTCAGCTGGGACATTTCATGTCTGAGTTATAATTTAGACCACGACTCCCTCGAGCTTATTTTTGTCCCATATAGTGCTGAGTACACTTCTGGCAGAGAAAAGATGATAAATAATAATAGTTTAAGAGGATAAACAAAAAATCCATTTCCCCTTTAAATTCTCTCAGTCACATTTGGAGGTAATGTTTCAAAATATCTGGAGGGATACTGCTGGTTTCTCATCCAAGAATCTCCATGTAGTTTTTGTGGATAACCACAAAGAGTATTTTCCACATTCTTTTATCAGTATAAAATGAAATCTGTATCTTACTCAACTCCAGGGTACTGTACTTTAAATGTAGCCTGGGCCTACACATGCATATTTTAGGAAAGGATGGCAAGAGAAGATTCCCTGGTTCTTAATGAAGCTGGTTATGAAAAACTCTACATTCATTTAAAGATTAATGTAATGCATGGACCACTAAAAAACATAGCAGAAGCCCACATATACTGTAGAGGCTTACCTGGGGCTATTTAAATGTTCTTAGAATGTGTGATACCACAAGTTGGTCTAAAGAACTGGAAACTCTGGCTAATTTTGACATGACCAAACTTTTTTTCATTTAGTCACAGTTATTTATTTGTCTGGTCCTATTAAAGCAGAAATAGTTAATTACAGGTGTTATTATTATTGAGTTGTTTCAATCATATCCAACTTTTTCTCACCCTATTTAGGGCTTTCTTGGCAAAAATAAAGGAGTGGTTTGCCATTTCTTTCTCCAGCTCATTTTACAGATATGGAAACTAAGGCAAACAGAGTTAAGTGACTTGCACAGCTTGTGTCTGAGGACATATTTGAACTCCAGAAGATGAGTTTTCATGACTTCATTGCTACTGTATATAATGCCATAGTGTTGAAGCTTAGGTTATCACCTATAAATCCTGATTATTAGTAAACTACTTAGAAACTCATTTAGTTATGACAGTGAATAGGGATTTTTTTTTAATGCACTATGTAGCTGTCTTATAACAAGTCCTTGCAACTTTGAAGGTGTCTACCATATTAAACTACCCTATGATAGATGGCACAGTGTTTTAAATTAGGAAGACTCCTCTTCATGAGTTCAAATCCAGCTTTAAACACTTATAGACTGTATGACCATGGGAAAGTCACTTAATCCTGTTTACCTCAGTTTCTTCATCTGTAAAATGAGCTGGAGAGAAACAATTTTTACAGTGTTTCTGATAAGGGCCTCATTCCTAAAATATGTAGAGAACTAACTCAAAATTATAAGAATGCAAATCATTTCCTAATTGATAAATGGTTAAAGTATACAAACAGGCAGTTTGCAGATGAAGAAATTGAAGTCATCTATAGTCATACATAAAAATTCTCTTAATCCCTATTGACTAGAGAAACACAAATCAAAACAATTCTGAAGTACATGATACCTATCAAATTGGCTAATGTGACAGAAAAGAAAAATGATAAATGTTTGAGATGATGATGAAAAATCAGAACACTAAATGCATAGTTGATAGAGTTGTGAACTGATTAAACCATTCTGAAGAGCAATTTGGAACTATGCCTAGAGAGTTATAAAATGTGCGTATCCTTGGCCCAGCAATAGCACTACTTTGTCTATATATCAAAAAGATCGTAAGAAAAGAAAAAAAAAGAATCATATGTACAAAAAATGTTTATAGCAGCTCTCTTGTAGTGACAAAGAATTGGAAATCAAAGAGATGCCCATCAATTGCAGAATGGCTGAACAAATTGTGGTATATGAATGTAATTGAATAGTGTTTCTCTAAAGGAAATGATGAGCAGGCAAATTTCAAAAAAACCTGGAAAGACTTACATGAACTGATACTAAGTGAGCAAAACCAAGAAAACATTACATATGGTAACAGCAACATTATGCAGATGATCACTTTGACAAACTTTGCTCTTTTCAGCAACACAAGACACAATGCCAAAAGACCCACAATGGAAAACGCTATCCACATCCAGAGAAAGAACTATGGAATCTGAATGCAGATCAAAACATACTATTTTCACCTTTTTGTGTTTTTTTTCTTTCTCATCCTTTTTTTGGCTTTTGTTCTGATTCTTTTTTCACAACATGATAAATGTGGAAATATATTTAATATGATTGAACATATTTTACCTATATCAGATTGATTATTGTCAATGGGGAAATTAAAAGGGAGAAAATGAGGGAGAAAAATGGAAATAAAAATATTGCAAAATATAAATGTTGAAAACTAATAAAACTAATTTTTAATGATCTAGAGAAGGAAATAGTAAACCATTCCAATATCTTTGGCAAGTCAGCCCAATAAGGTCATAAAGAGTTGGACAGGACTGAAACAACAACAGCATCAAGGGTAAAGGTGATCAAAGTTATATTCTTAGGTATACTTTACCTCTTCACTGCCTAATAGAATCTCCAGATCCCCTAAAAACAAATTGTTAACATTGTGTTAATCATAGAGTATAGAATTCAGATAAATTATGGGTAAATATTAAACATTATTGGGAAACATCTCAAAATTTTCTGTTCTAGTCATAAAAGCAGAGGGTCTTTCTCCTCTCCAGATTTATTTCTTTATTTAGATTTTTTGCCTGGGTGAAAGAGACCACTTTTTGCCTCAATTGCTACCTAATCTAAATTACTGAGTGAGTATGGCTTCAGTCAAACCAAGACCTGTGGAAGAACTTAGCTTAAAAAGGCCAAGGTCTGCCACTGCATCCAGGGCCATCTCCAGTTGTCCTGATCTATGTCTTGCCACTGGACCCAGCTGGCTCTGGAGGGGAAAGTGAGGCAGGAAAAGTTGCACATTTTAATTCACTTGGGTGTTATGGCAATGCTTCCCAGATGTCAAAGTTGTCTTTGAATGAAGGATGAACAACAACAACAAATGATGATGATAATGGTGGCAGTGGTGGCGGTAATGCCTGACAAATTATAAGTATTCAGTAAATGCTTATTGAATTGAATTAGCTAGAACTTGGTTAAAACACTAATAACAAACATTAATATAGGGATTAATAAATTACAAAGCATTTTTCTTTCTATTTAGTTTTGTATAAAGTATTCTGGAATAGGAATCAATAGGTTTGAATTAATATTCTGGCTTTGTCACTGTCAGTTTATAGAACCCCAGGCAAATCTGTCAGTTTCGTTATATATAAAGTTAGGAGGCTGGACTTTATCTCTAAATGTCCTTCTAGTTCTAAATTTATTAATTATACCATGGGGTAAGGAATGCAAACATTATCTTCCTTTTCCATAAGGCTACAATAAATCAAAGAAACAAAGTGACTTCCCTATAGTCACACAGCTAAAAAATATGGCAGCTAGGATTTAAACTCAGGATTTTTGACTCCCAAATTCTATATTTTTTTCCTAGAGTCTACCAATTGCTATAAGACAACTCCTACTTAAACCAATTTATTTTTCCAGGGTTGATGATAATACATATGAATTATTTTAAATATTTTGTTTTTACTCTAATTATATGCAAAAACAACTTTTTAACATTTGGTGCTTTTTTTTTTTAATTTTGAGTTCCAAATTCTATTATTCCCTCTTTCCCCTATTCATTTAAAAATTTTAAACCAAGATAAAACAAATCCTTCTTCCATTTGTTGATTTCTTTTTAATTTAGCTCAGTGACTGAGGGGTAGAAGGGTCTAGGCCATGTTCCCTCTCAGATGTGCTCATTTACATCTGTAAGTACTTTCCCTTAGAACTTGTTTGCCTGCATAGCCTTTTAGCATTACGTCGGTCCTTGTTGTTTATAACTAGAGTTCATCTGCACAGATTAAGTGTTTTCAAAAATAGTCTCATAAACGTCTTACACTGTGAACCAAAAATTACATTATATGTGTGCTCATGTCAGAGGAACTATTTCAATGCAACCCATGAAGCCCAAAGGGAAAAATGAGTCTTGTAGGATGGTCCTACAAAGATTGTGAATAATTTTCCAGATGTTTCTTTAAGTCTCTGGACCAGGGCTCCATCTTGCTGTATCATTCTCAAGTAATTTGGCAGTATATGGCTCAGACAGGACAAGAGCATGCCATTACTTTCTGAGCTAGGTAGGTATAACTAAAGCACTACATTTGGAGTCAACAAGGATTAGAGTTTCAATCTTGCCTGATGCCCTAGTTGTGTGACTTTAGATAAAGTATTTAATTATAAATGCTAATTGGCTGACTGTTTCCTCTTCTGTACCCCAAAGTTGATGTGAAGATCAAATGAGATAATACATGCTATAGTGCTTAACTTTAATTTATATGAGTAAGTTTTAAAAGTACTTATTATTTCATATGTCCAAAATCTATCCTAAGTGCTGAAGGGAAAAAATAAAAATATAAGATGTTTCCTGACCATAAGGAATTTTCTAATGTGAGAGACAACACTTGAGCTCAGGGGCATGTCAAATGGAAAAATTCCCTTATTCTTAGGGTGCAGCAGCAAAGCATTTTTATGTTATTTATGAAGGTAACATTATATCCATTTTTTTGATATTAACCAAATGACAGTGCCATGGGCTTTGATAGCAAAAACCTTTCCTACATCTTCAGTACCTGCATCTGCTAAGGAGGTAAGAAAGCAATGCCTGCACAAGCAATATTCAGATCTCATCTCCATTGGGGAAGCTTTTAAGGATCATCATTGCAGTAGCCTGAATTTGGAGGCAGAGAGAGAAGAAGGTGTGATACTACTCCTAAGGTTCTTGAGCTTATATGTCCATAGTGGTATTTGGTCATGAAAATTGAGAAAAGAAAATTGATTCTATTCTATAATTGATTTAATTTTATCATTACTAAGTCATGTTTCATTTGTCTCTGAGTTAGGTTTAGAAGTTCCCTTTTCCTGCAAGTCACTCTTCTATTCTTGTGTCAAGGAAAGCTGTTGCTTTTGAAGAATGCAGGTGGATATGGGAGAGTCTGGTCTGTTATCTCTGAAATACTGATTGTCTTTCGAGAGATAACTAACCATGCAGATGGACAACACCAATGGGCTTTCCATAGTTACAGGAAGGAGAGGGTGTTGCTGGCCTTGCACCCCAAATTTCCAGCCAATCATATTGTCCCCCACATCTGTGATGCTTCTGACTACATAATCATATTATTTTTCTCATTTATGATGCTGCCTTCTACTTTGTGGATGTTCCTTCTTTTTCTGCATAAAAAATATCAGTCTTCATTCAGATTAAGCTAGCCAAGGAAGCTAAAACTATGAAAAATTTAATTGGCAATTTATGCTTTGCTAATAAATTAGTTGTGCTCAGAGCTCTGTGTCTCAGTTTACCTTAATTCCAATTGTGAAAAGCAACAGTTCTTCCTGGTGGTGCTGAAGAATATAAGTTCATTCTTTATTTCCCTCAAAAATATCTGTGGGACTGAAAATGAGAAAGATTTTCTGGTAGGGATGGGAAGTACTGTTATTTCAAAACCATAATTTAGGGCCTAAGGAAAAGTGGTGATCAAGACAATGACAATAGTTTGATTTCTTGGCACATGCTGCCTCCCATCTCTCCTTCAAAGTACTTTTTTCAACTTCATTAGTTTGACTTTTCTACTCCACTAGTTGGGGTTGGTGAGCAGGGTGAGTGGCTCACAAGAACTGCTTTCCTGGGCTGGAAGTAGGACCAATAGTATGGGAGATATTGACAATCCTGGGGCTCCTGGGCTTATATTGCCATCAGTAGCAGTTGGTATTAGAGAAAGCAAGGAAGAAAGGATCCATTTCCAAAGTATTTATTCTCCTTAATGATAGTTGTGGAACCTAGGCAAGAGCACAATTTTAATTTTTAGCTATTACTGGGGGAAGATGGCATCTCTGATGTTTTCTCAGCCTGTAACAATAAAGAGCAATCAATCCCTTCCTCTACTAACCCTGCTAAAGCAACCACATTCATCTCTTATTGTGAGATGAGTGAAAAATGAGTTATACTATGAACCTTGGTTAATAAGACTGAGATCATGTCAATGATAACTAGAGCGTACCTGCCTAAACACTAGGAGGGGATGTAGAGACAACTACTTTTCTTCCAGTCTTATAGGGTCACCACCCATGGGCTCCTACTCTGGGCTCCATTTCTAAATCTAGATCTTCTCAGGAGCATTTAGTATCAAAACCACAGAATGGCAAAGTTGAAAGGCTCTTTGAGTTCACCTAGTCCATTCCATACCTGAACCAGGGACTGTCTTCCAAGCATTACCATTAACAAGTAGTTAATCAATCAACCTGTTTGAAAATGCTTAAGTAATAATTCACAACCTTCCACACCTGAGCTACTTTTTCATAGTTCTGTTATTAGGATTTTTCTCTTTGAAATGAAAACTGCTATTGTACTTCAACCAGAGAAATAACTTTGCACTCTATTTTCAAAATATTTTATTTTTCTTAAGATGTAAAAATAGTTGTAAAGGTTCATTTTTTAAAATTTTGAGTTCCAAATTCTCTCCCTCCATTCCTCTTCTCCCCCCTTTGAGAGAGTAAGCAATTTGACATAGATAATACATGTGCAATCATGCAAAATATATTTCCATGTTAGTCATATTATAGAAGAAGATACAGACCAAAAAAGTAAAAATCTACCAAAAATCAGTATTGAGATTCCATCAGTTCTTTTTCTGGAGGTGGATATCATTTTTCAACATAAGGCATTTGAAATTCTCTTGGATCACTGGATTACTGAGAATAGCTAAGTCATTCACAGTAGATCATTGTACTATGCTGCTGTTACTGTGTACAATGTTCTCCTGATGCTGCTCATTTTACTTTGTATCAGTTTGTATAAGGCTTTCCAAGTTGAAGTTTTTTATTTTGATGAAATATTATTGTGCTATAAGAAATGTCAAGTAGAGTGATTTCAGAAAAAAAAAATTGACATAAACTGATACAAAGTAAGGTGAATGGAACCAGGAAAAGTTTCTATCTAGTAACAGTAACATTGTATGATAATGATCTGTAAATGACTTAGCTATTCTCAGCAATACAGTGATCCAAGAAAATTCTAAAGAACTAATAATGAAGCACACTATCCACCATTATTTTATATCCTGCAACTTTGTCAATGGTTTCAATCAGTTTTTAAGTTGATCCTCTGACATTCTCTAAGTATATCAATAATCTTATCATTTGTAAAAATGACGTATTTCTTCATTGCCTTTTTAATTCCTTCAATTTATTTTTCTTTTACTATTAAAACTAGCATTCCTAACACAATATTGAATAATAATGGGGGTAATGAGTACCTTTGTTTTTATTTGGAAGGTTTATTGGGAAAACTTCTAGCTTATCTTCCTTACAAATAATACTTGTTGGATTTAGACAGATGCTACTTATTCTTTTAAAGAAAGCTTCTTTTATTCTTATGCTCTCTAATGGATATTATTTTTTGTCAAAAAATTTTCTTCATCTATTGTATATATTCTGCATATAATCATATTTCTGTTTGTTTTTATTTTTATAAAGTCATGCTGATAGTTTTCCTAATATTAAATATAAAATTAAATTATTTAGCCTGTTAACAATAGTGGGGTCTATAAGAAAATAGAGTAAAAACAATGAAAGAAAGAGACGTGAGAGAAGTAAAGGAAAAGTCTCATGAAAGAAAAGGATGACACTAATGAACAAACATGGCCCTAATAGTGTTTTTCTATCCTGGGAAGAATTCATGGATTAGGAAATTATTCCTCTCCCCAAAGGTAACTAGTTCTCAGAGTATTTGAGGAGGAGGGTACAGAACCAAAGACAGGACAGTATGGCATTAGGACTGGAGATTGATCCTGGTAAGGACAAGAAGTTGGACTGAGTCTCAAGATTTAGTACACAATTGTGACTCTCATGACTCAAGAATGATTCAGTCCAATATTATTTCCTTCTTGGATTGGTATTTACAAGAAATAATATGCATTAAAGCAATTACGATGAGATAAAATCTACAAAGACAATTATATAGATTTCAAATGGGCCTGGTCAGCACTGAGGATGACTTTCTGTCTTAGAGTGGGCACTCTTGAAACTTCCATCATTCTTTATCTCTCAGAGTTATAGCTATAGTCCTAGAGTATGGGAAAACCATTCTCAAATCATAAATTTGTTATCTGGCATAAGACCCTATTGTGATTGTGATGAGACCCACCCACTCACCTTTACAAAGTCTGATTCATAATCCAAAGAAGGAAATGACTGAAACAAAAGACATAAGAACCAAACATTTACAAAATGCAGTCAACAAGTTGCCAGCAATTTTTGCTATGCTAGTCTGTTAAATAGAAGTTTGTCTTTATCAATGTTCTTCAATATGTTTCTTCAAAAAAAGATACATATAAAATTTCCTCTTAGGTTAAAAACAAAAATTGTTTTTCTTTGGTCAAGTCACTTTTCCTCTTTGGACCTCAGAAAGGGATAAGATTTGGTCATTTTTAAGATCCTTTGCAACTCTAAATCTCTAAATCTGTGATCTCAAAATTAGGTCTCAAAATTTAGTATATAGCAAGATGTGAATGAAGAAAAGTAGGAATCATGTTCACAACAAAAATGTCAATCCTACATTGATAAGAAATATGAAGTTATGCATTCAATTCTGACCTTCAAATGTTATTTTATTTTTGTTTTGGAAGCAATCAGGCTTAACTGATTTGTCCAGGGTCCTACAACTAATATCTGAAGTTGGATTTGAACTCAGGTCCTCCTGATTTCAGGGTCAGTGTTCTTTCTACTGTGCCACCTTGCTGTCTCTGACTTTCGAATTTTAAGAGTGATATTGATAAATTGGAGTTCATTTAGTAGAAAGTGTGACAAGGATAATGAAGGTTCTAGAAAGTATGTCATGAGAAACAGTTGAAAGAATTGTAAATATTTATTCTAAAGAAAAAAAGACCCATGAAGAAAAAGATTCCTGACTTTAAACATTCTAAAAGTTATCATTTAGAAAAAAAATTACACTTAAAGGAACCAAGATGAGAGGTGGTCAAAGTGGGAAGAATGATAAACTTAGAGTGAAGGGGTTTGAATTCAAATCCCATCTTTGTGTTAATTTGGGAGGAAATAATTTACTCTTTCTAGGTCTTTTTTTCTCTCTCTTAAACTACAGTTATAATCTAATTTAATTTCTCAAGAGATCCAGAGTACTTTGACTATTTTTAAATAAACATTCAGGAAAAGGGATGTTCATTATGGCCCTACTTACTTGCCCCTCTATTCCTCTCCCTCAGCTGTGGCTGGAAAAGGAGAGTTAACTGAGAAAGTCAGGCTAAACCCCAATTGCCTCAGCAACAACAATAACAACCAAAAAAATCTCCTTAAAACATGACCAGGTCCTGAAAACAGATCAGGATCTAGATAGATCCAAACATCCATATACCCCTAAACTAGATACCTCTAAACTGTTTTTGATCGTGTACTTCTGTTGGTTAAAAAAAATGTTGAACCTTAACCTCTGGCATACATATATACATATATATATTATACCGGTACTCTTATACTAATATAATATGTAAATTATAAAGACATACACAGAAATTTTAAAAGAACATAATAAATAGCATTTATATTTTTTTAGTTTTATTTAATAGTGCAAGGCCTTTTGCTTTCACTAAAATATAATTATTTGTGAATTTATAACCAATTATTATCAATGTTTCAGTAAGAACAATGTTCTTGAATAGGATTTCTTATTTTTGGAAAATCTTGTTTTAACCCTTTATGATATAGTGATCCAAGGTCTGGTTCTAACTGATTTATTTTTGGTACTTGGCTTTAGTAGTTCTCATATTTGAAAAAAATGACCCACAAAGACTCATAGATCCTAATGGAAGAAGCACATTGTTGGCTAACTAAATCATGATTCACATTTTTCAGTTCTATTCACTAATTATGCAATGATATTTATTGAAATACAGTTAATAAATTTCTTTCCTGATGTCAACAGCTTGTTCTTACAAGCAAATTGGAAGGCTTTATCTTTTTGTATTTTTCACAATTATGTTTGAAAGCTACTAAAATTCTTCACTTAAAAGATTTTTTATACACAGAAAATTCTGTCTCCAAGTTTTTAAAGTAAATGTGAGAGTTTTTATAGGTGACACACTTACATCGTTTTTGGCAACAAAAATCACCTACTAATGGAAACATTTCTAAACATAAAAATATTCTTTCCACAGCACCAATTCTTTCTTAAAAGTAGTTGCTAAAGTGTAAACTTTACCTTGAAAGGGCAGATTAAGTGAGTGACACTGTCAACATATTTTCCCCCTAGTTTATTATTACTAATAGTCACTTGTCACCTCAGAAAGGGCAAGCAAATTTGGAACAGTTGTCTTTTTGTAAAAATAGAAAAGTATAACTCTTCAAGTCTGACATCATTTTGCTTGAGCAGTCAACTTCTGTGTGGTACACACACAAAAATTTCATGGTTACTCAATGTGATTTCTTGTCAGATCTCATTATCTGGTCATTGTTTTTACTGTGTAATGTGACAGACAATGAGCTTGTACAGAAAAAGGGAAATGACAGTTTTGTCAATACTTCAGATTTTCCTTTGGTAACATCACAATATAACTTGTGCCTAGATCTCCACAGATTTATATAAAACAGCTTCTGGGAAAAGAACTCATTATTTTATAAAAACTGCTAGGAAAATTAAAAAGTAGTATGGTAGAAACTAGGCATAGATATCTCAGTGGATAGATTATCAGCAAGTCAGGAGGACCTCAGTTCAAATCTGGCCTCAACATTTAACATTTCCTATTTGTGTGACTCTGAGCAAGTCACTTAACCCCAATTGCCTTAGCAAAAACAAAACAAGACAAAAACAACAAAAACCTCCACCATATACCAAGACAAAGTCAAAATGAGTACATGTTTTAGACATAAAGGGTAAAGCAATAGGAGACCAAGAAATAAGTGACCTGTATGAAGAAGAGAAGAATTTATGACCAAACAAGAGATAGAGAATATTATCAAATGAAAAATGAATAATTTACATTAAATTTAAAAGGTTTTCTCACAGACAAAGCTAATGCAACAAAGATTAGAAGGGAAGCAGAAAGATAGAAAATGATTTTACTGACAGTGTTTCTGATAAAGTTCTCATTTATAAAATATATAGAGAACCAAGTGGAGCCAAGAAGGCAGAATAAAGGGAGAGTCTCATGTAAGCTTTTTCCCCAAACCCCTCCAAATACCCTTAAATAATGATTCTAAACAAACTATAGAATATGAGAATCTACCAAAATAAAAGATGAAATGATTTTCTAACTGAAAACAAATTAGGTCAGAAAGGTCAATTGCACCAGGGTGGGTCTAGAGTGCATTCCCAGCATAGGTCACTTTAGCACAGCCCCAACCCCAGCAAACCAGGAGTGGAACTTGGGGCCTCTCAATCAGTAGGAGCAATGGTGGTTTCCAGACCTCTTAGCCTACAGACACCAAGGACAACTTTGAAGGTCATAAGGAAAGGCTTGTCACACTAGGGTGAGAGGGCCTTAGGAAACCAGCAAACCAGGGGCAAGCCTTGGAAGCTACTGAATCAGTGATGTCAGCAGCAGTGGCTTCCAGAAGTCTTGTCCCACAGATGGTAAGGGGGTCAAAATCTTCAGAAGAAGATTATCAAGGTCTTTTTACTAGCATTGAGGCATGGCTCTGTTACTTTGCCCCTAATAGGATCCAAAATGATTGGAGGATTGGAGACTCTCTTCATAGTTCCAGAGCAAAAAAAAAAAGTGTTTGTGGTTGCTCACAGACTAGAGTATAGATCAGAAGAGTAATAAAGACACTTGTCCTTATTTCATACTACCTTTAAAAAATTGAAAACTTAAAAATCCCTAGAAGGATCTCTGAAAACAGTTACACAAAATTCCTGAATTGCATCCTTCACCTTGGAAACAGCCCTATTTTAACAAAGAGTTAAAAGCAAGTAATAGGCTAGAAAAATGAGCAAACAACAGAAAAGATTTCTGACACTAGAAAGTTACTATGGTGACAAAGAAAATCAAAACACACAAAGAAGAAGAAAACAAAGTCAAAACTCCTTCATCCAAAGCCATCAAGAAAAATAAAAATGTTCACAGACCATGGAAGAGCTCAAAGGGAACTTTAAAATTCAAATAAGAGGGATACAGGTAAAATTGAGAAGACAAATGAGAATGATGCAAAAGCTAATCAGGAAAAATCCTTAAAAAGCAAAATTAACCAAATAAAAAACAAGGTCAAAAGCTCACTGAGAAAAATAATTCCTTAAAAATTAGAATTGAGCAAATGGAAACTAATGACTTTATGACTTTAATAGCAAAAAAACAAAACCAAAAGAATGAAAAACTTGAAAATAACATAAAATATTGGAAAAACAATAGACCTAGAAAATAGATCCAGAAGAGATAATTTTAAAATTATTGGTCTACCAGAAAGCCATAATCAAAAAAGAGCTTAGACATCATTTTTCAAGGAATTAACAAGGAAAACCGTTCTGGTATTTTATAATCAGGAGGTAAAATAGAAATTGAATGCATTTATATGTTAAGGACCACACCTAAATGTGAAGGGGCAGGTTGGTTCTCCAAAAGCCCCCACAGCTATGAATCATAATAACCCTGAAGGAATTATAAATCAGCTTTTACTGACACAGATGTTGCTTATGGATTGGAAATGAAATAAATTGGAGGCAAGAGGGAAGACTAGGGAGGCAAGAGGGAAGACTAGGGAGGTCAGAGAATACAACTGCTTCTCAGTCTTCTTGTATCATTATTATCATCCTCTCACATGAAAGGATCCATTCTGCTGGTCTGAATTGGATCCCCAGCAGCCACTGGCAGGTGGCTCCCATAACATCCATAGATCATCTCCTGCAAGAGATACCAAGATGAAATCTCCTAGGAATATTCTGGAACTCCCAGGGCAAGGAAAAATATTACAAGTTCCCAGAAAATAATTTAAGTAGAGTGGAACCACATTCAAGTTAACACAAGATTCTACATTGAAGAATTGGAGGGCTTGAGATATGATATTCTGGAGATCAATAGAGCTAGAATTATGATGAAGAAACATCTGCCCAGCAAAACTGAATCTAATCCTTCAGGGGAAAGATGGACTTCAACAAAATAGAAGTCTTTCAGGCAGTTGTGATGAAGAGACCAAAGCTGAATAGGAAATTTGACTTTCAAATGTAGGACTTAGGAGAAAAATAAGGAGAGGAAAATCATAAGGGACTTAATAAGTTTAATCTGTTTACATTCCTATATGGGAGGATGATAGTTGTAACTCATAAGAACTTTCTCATTATTAGGACAGTTAGGAGGAATATATATAGACAGAGGGCACAAGTGTGTTGAATACAAAAGGATATCTATATATAGAGAGCACATAGATGTGAATTGAATGTGAAGAGTTAACATCTAAAAAAATAAAATTGGGGTGAGAGAGAAATGTACTAGGAGAAATGGAAAAGGAGAAATACAATAACATGAATTATCTACCATAAAAAGTAAGAAAAAGCTTTTAGAATGGAAGAGAAGAGATACTCTCATCAGAATAGGCTCAAAAAGAAAATAACCTACATACTCAATATGGGCATAGAAATCTATTTTATCCTGTTAAAAAGTAAGAGAGGGAAGAGTGATACAAAGGAGGGCATATTAGGGGTGAAGATGGCCAGAATCAAAACACTTTTGAAGAGGGATAGGATGAAAGGAAATAGAGAATAGAATAAAAGGAAGGAGGGAAATATACAGTTTGCAATAGTAGTTGTGAAAAGAATTTTGAAGCAGATTTCCCTGATGAAGGCTTCATTTCTCAAAAGTATAGGGAATTCAGTCAAATTTCTAAAAATTGAGTCATTTCTTAATTGATAAATGATCAAAAGATATGAACAATTTTCAGATGAACTAATTAAGCTATTTATAGTCATATGGAAAAAATACTCTTATTACTGATTGGAGAAATGAAAATTAAAACAATTCTGAGGTATTACATTATAACATTAGATTGGCTAATAACCCAGAAAAGGAAAATGACAAATGTTGAAGCGAATGTGGGGAAGATGAGACATTAATTCATTGTTAGTGGACTTGTGAAGCGATTCAACTATTTTGTAGAGTAATTATAGCCCAAAGGTCTATAAGATGATGCATTTCCTTTGATGTAACAATACCACTACTAAGAATGTATCCCAAAAGATTTTTTTTTAACCCAAACTTTGAATTTCTTTTACTGTATGATTAGATCTTGACCTGGTCAAATCTTTTTTAAATTTTGTTTTTATTTTTATTGTTATTATAGCTTTTTATTTACAAAACATAGGTATAGGTAATTTTTCAACATTGACCCTTGCAAAACCTTTTATTCCAAATTTTCCCTTCCTTCCCCGAATCCCCTCCTTTAGATGGAAGGTAGTGTGATACATGTTAAATATGTTAAAGTATATGTAAAATCATACATATATATATATATTTAATATATATATATTTATATATTTATTTATTTATACAGTTATCTTGCTGGACAAGAAAAATCTGATTTAGAAAGAAAGAAAAATACCTGAGAAGGAAAACAAAAATGCAAGCAAAAAATAACAGAAAGCATGAAAATGCTATGTACTGGTCCACATTCATTTCCCATAGTCCTCTCTCTGGGTGTAGATGACTCTCTTCATTACTGAACAATTGGAATTGGATTGAATCATCTCATTGTGGAAGAGAGCCATGTCCATTAGAACTGATCTGTGTATAGTCTTGTTGCTGATTTAATGATCTCCTAGTTCTGCTCATTTCACTTAGCATCAATTCATGTAAGTCTCTCCAGGTTTCTCTGAAATCATCCTGTTGGTCATTTCTTACAGAACAATAATTTTCCATAGCATTCACATACTACAATTTATTCAGCCATTCTCCAATGGACAGACATCCATCCAGTTTCCAGTTTCTAGCCACTACAAAAAGGGCTGCCACAAACATTTTTGCACATGTGGGTCCCTTTCCCTCCTTTAAGATCTCTTTGGGATATCAGCCCAGTAGTAACACTACTCTTTTTCTTAGTACCAAATGGTTTTGATGACCTCTGCTTTATAATATAGTTTTAGATCTGGTACAGCTAGACCACCTTCATTTGATTTTTTTTTCATTAGTTCACTTGAAAGTCGTGATCTTTTGTTCTTTAGATGAATTTTGTTGTTATTTTTTCTAGGCCAATAAAATAGTTTCTTGGGAGTTTGATTGGTATAGCAATAAATAAATAGATTATTAGGTAGTATTGTCATCTTTATTATATTTGCTCGACCTATAAAAGAGCACTTGATATTTTCCCAGTTGTTTAGATCTGACTTTATTTGTGTGGAAAATGTTTTGTAGTTTTGCTCATATAATCCCTGGCAGATAGATTCCCAAATATTTTATGCTATTGACAGTTATTTTAAATGGAATTTCTCTTTGTTTTCTTGCTGTTGGATTTTGTTGGTGATGTATAAAAATGCTGAGATTTATGTGGATTTATTTTGTATCCTGAAACTTTGCTAAAGTGGATTATTTCTAGTAGCTTTTTAGTAGAATCTCTGGGGCTCTCCAAGTATACCATCATATCATCTGCAAAGAGTGATAATTTGGTTTCCTCATTACCTACGGTAATTCTTTTAATCTCTTTCTCAACTCTTATTGTCAAAGCTAGCATTTCTAATACAATATTGAATAGTAACGGTGATAGTGGGCAACCTTGTTTCACCCCTGATCTTATTGGAAATGGTTCCAGTTTATCCTCATTACATATGATGCTTGCTAATAGTTTTAAATAGATGCTACTATTTTAAGGAAAAGTCCATTTATTCCTATATTCTCTAGTGTTTTTTAAATAGGAATGGGTGTTGGATTTTATCAAATGCTTTTTCTGCATCTATTGAGATGATCATATGATTTTTTTGTTAATTTGGTTATTAATATAGTCAATTATGCTAATAGTTTTCCTAATATTGAACCAGCCCTGCATTCCTGGTATAAATTCTCTTGATCATTGTGTATTATTCTGGGGATGATTTTCTGTAATCTCTTTGTTAATATTTTATTTAAGATTTTTGCATCAATATTCATTAGGGAAATTGGTCTTTAATTTCCTTTCTCTGTTTTCATCCTACCAGGTATAGGTATCAGTACCATGTCTGTATCATAAAAGGAATTTGCTAGGACTCTTTCATTCCCTATTTTTTCAAGTAGTTTATATAGTACTGGAGTTAATTGTTCTTTAAATGTTTGGTAGAATTCATATGTAAATCCATCTGGTCCTGAGGGTTTTTCTTAGGGAGTTGATTAATTGTTCTATTTTTTTTTTCTAAAATGGGACTATTTAAGCAATTTATTTCCTCCTCTGTTAATCTGGGTAACCTGGTATTCCTCCATTTCACTTAGGTTATCAAATTTATTGACATAAAGTTGTGCAAAATAACTCCTAATTATTACTCTAATTTTTTCTTCATTAGTGGAAAGTTCTCCCTTTTCATTTTTAAGACTAACAATTTGATTTTCCTCTTTCCTTTTTCTAATCAAATTTACTAAAGATTTATCTATTTTGTTGGGGGTTTTTTTTTTCATAAAACCAACTCTTAGTTTTATTTATTAATTCAATAATTTTTTACTTTCATTTTTATTAATCTCTCCTTTTATTTTTAGAATGTTCTAGAATATTTTTAGAATTTAATATTTGATTGGGGGTTTTAAATTTGCTCTTTTTCTAGCTTTTTTAGTTGCAAGCTCAATTTGAAGAGAGTTAGGAAAGGGGAACCCCTTTTGGTTCGGCACAAGGATACTTAGTTAAATGAAGTCTAGTGACGGTGTAGAGACCCCTGTAAAGGAATTTACAGGCCCCAAAATCTAGATTGATAAAAAAAAAAAAAGGTTTATTGTAGAATTTGGAAGTAAGATTAAAAGGTAGGAAAACACCAGAGCCAGGGTGGCTTCGGTGGGCAGAAATCCTTGACATGACCAGTGTAAGGATGCCATGTTTGGGACTTCTGAAAGGAGTGGACTCCAGAGTTTCCTTTTTATGATCTTGAAGGTGGGTGGAATCCCAGGCTCCTGGCGGGTTTTCAGCCAGGGTCAGCATTGAATAGAATTCAATAGGTTTTCATATAAGGAAGAAAATGTTTGTGGGAGTTAGGAAACCTGAGCAGATAGTGGGGGGATGGGAAAATCCAAGTTAGCTCAGATCCACTGGGGGTTGGGGAAAGCCCGGATATCATTGAAATTCAAAAGGGTGCTTTTTGACCAGGATTTGTGAATCAAAAGATCTTCAGCCATGAGGGGGTTAGAAATCAGAAAGAAATCTTAAAGGAACCTCAACCCCCATCAAATTCATTGATCCTCTCTTTCTCTATTTTATGCAAGTAAGTCTCTAGATATATAAAATTTCCCTTTATTACCACTTTGGCTACATCCCACAAATTTTGGTATGTTGTCTCATTATTGTCATTCTCTTGGATGAAATTATTAATTGTGTCTATGATTTTCTGTTTCACCCATTCATTCTTTAGGATGAGATTATCTAGTTTCCAATTATTTTTTGGTCTGTTTTCCCCTAGCTTTTTATTGAATGTAATTTTTATTGCATTATGACCTGAAAAAAATGCATTTACTATTTCTGCCTTTCTGCATTTGATTTTGAGATCTTTATGTTCTAATATATGGTCAATTTTTGAATATGTTCTATGAACTGCCGAGAAGAATGTGTGCTCCTTTCTGTCTCCATTCAATTTTCTCCAAAGATCTATCATACCTAAATTTTCTAGTATTCTATTTATCTCTTTAACTTCTTTCTTATTTATTTTGTGGTTTGATTTATCTAGTTCTGAGAGTGCAAGGTTGAGATCTCCCACTATTATGGTTTTGTTGTCTATTTCTTATTGAAGCTCTCTTAACTTCTTCTTTAGGAATTTCCATGCTGTACTTCTTGGTACATATATATCTAGTATTGATATTGCTTTATAATCTATGGTACCCTTTAGCAAGATATAGTTTCCTTATCTCTTTTAATTAGATCAATTTTTGCTTTTACTTGATCTGAGATCAGGATGGCTACTCCTGTTTTTGTTTTTTTTTGTTTTTGTTTTTTTTTACTTCACTTGAACCATAATAGATTCTTCTCCAGCCTTTTACCTTTACTCTGTATGTATCACTCTGCTTTAAATGTTTCTTGTAAACAACATAGTGTAGGATTCTGGCTTTTAATCCAGTCTGCTATCCTCCTCTGCTTTATGGAAAAGTTCACCCCATTCACATTTATGGTTAAAACTACTAATTCTGTAATTTCTGCCATTTTATTATTCCCAGATTATACTTTTCTCTTTCCTTTTCCCCTTTCTCCCCTCCCCAGTATTTAATTTGTGAGCACCACTTGCCTCAAGCAGCCCTCCTCCTGTTAGAAACTCTTCCCCTTTAGAGTCCTTCCCCTTTTCTTATACCTTTCCTCTACTATTTCTCTATTCCCTTCTATTTAGCCTACCATTTTCCTTTCATCTTTCTCTTCCTACTTTTCAATAAGGTGGGAGAGGTTTCTCTGTAAAACAAATTTGTCTAATGTTTTTTCTTTGAGCCAAATCATACAATATTTATCCCCCTCCCTTCATTCCCTCAAATATAGGTTTCCTTTACCTCTTCTTGAGATGTGATTTCCTTCATTTTACCTCCACTTTTCCCTTTTTTTTGATACAATCCCCTTTCCACCTCTAGTTCCTTTTTTATATTATAATAGTAAAATCAAATTATACATGCACTCTCTATGTATATCCATAACAGAAATACAGCTCTCAAGAGCTCTTTTTACCTTTTATTGCTTCTCTTGAGTCCTATATTTGGAGGTCAAATTTTTTGTTTAGCTCTGGTCTTTTCATCAGAAATAAATGGAATTCACTTGTTTCATTGAATAAACTTTGATTATATCAAATTGAAAAGTTTTTGTACAAACAAAACTAATGCAGATAAGATTAGAAGGGAAACAATAAACTTGGAAAACATTTTTACAGGCAAAGATTCCATAAAGTCCTCATTTCCAAAATATATAGAGAATTGACTCTAATTTATAAGAAATCAAGCCATTCTCCAATTGATAAATGGTCAAAGGATATGAACAGACACTTCTCAGATGAAGAAATTGAAACTATTTCTAACCATATGAAAAGATGCTCCAAGTCATTATTAATCAGAGAAATGCAAATTAAGACAACTCTAAGATACCACTATATACCTGTCAGATTGGCTAGAATGATAGAGAAAGATAATATGCAATGTTGGAGGAGATGTGGGAAAACAGGGACACTGATACATTATTGGTGGAATTGTGAATGCATCCAAGCCATTCTGGAGAGCAATTTGGAACTAGCTCAAAAAGTGTCAAACTCTGCATACCCTTTGACCCAGCAGTGTTACTACTGGGCTTATATCCCAAAAAGATCTTAAAGAAGGGAAAAGGACCTGTATGTGCAAGAATGTTTATGGCAGCCCTCTTTGTAGTGGCCAGAAACTGGAAACTAAGTGGATACCCATCAATTGGCTGAATAAATTGTCGTATATTAATATTATGGAATATTATTGTTCTGTAAGAAATGACCAACAGGATGGCAGAAACTAGGCATGGACCCACATTTAACACCACATACTAAGATAAGATCAAAATGGGTCCAAGATTTAGGCGTAAAGAATGAGATCATAAATAAATTAGAGGAACATAGGATAGTTTACCTCTCAGACTTGTGGAGGAGGAAGGAATTTGTGTCCAAAGGAGAACTAGAGATCATTATTGATCACAAAATAGAAAATTTTGATTACATCAAATTAAAAAAGTTTTGCACAAACAAAACTAGTGCAAACAAGATTAGAAGGGAAGTAACAAATTGGGAAAACATTTTTACAGTTAAAGGTTCTGATAAAGGCCTCATCTCCAAAATATACAGAGAATAGACTTTAATTTATAAGAAATCAAGCCATTCTCCAATTAATAAATGGTCAAAGGATATGAACAGACAATTTTCAGATGACGAAATTAAAACTATTTCCACTCATATGAAAGAGTGTTCCAAATCACTATTGATCAGAGAAATGCAAATTAAGACAACTATGAGATATCATTACACACCTGTCAGATTGGCTAAGATGACAGGAACAAATAACAATGAATGTTGGAGGGGATGTGGGAAAACTGGGACACTGATGCATTGTTGGTGGAGTTGTGAAAGAATCCAACCATTTTGGAGAGCAATCTGGAATTATGCCCCAAAAGTTATCAAACTGTGCATATCCTTTGATTCAGCAGTGCTACTACTGGGCTTATATTCCAAAGAAATACTAAAGGGAAAGGGACCTGTATATGCCAAAATGTTTGTGGCAGCCCTTTTTGTAGTGGCTAGAAACTGGAAAATGAATGGATGCCCATCAATTGGAGAATGGTTAGGTAAATTGTGGTATATGAATGTTATGGAATATTATTGTTCTGTAAGAAATGACCAACAGGAGGAATACAGAGAGGCTTGGAGAGACTTACATCAACTGATGCTGAGTGAAACAAGCAGAACTAGGAGATCATTATACACTTTAACAATGACACTGTATGAGGATGTATTCTGATGGAAGTTGATATCTTCAACATAGAGAAGAGCTAATCCAATTCCAATTGATCAATGATGGACAGAATCAGCTACACCCAGAAAAGGAACACTGGGAAATGAGTGTAAACTGTGAGCGTTTTTTTTTTTTTTGTTTTGTTTTTCTTCCCAGATTATTTTTACCTTCCGAATACAATTCTTCCTTTGCAACAACATCAACAACAAAATTCGGTTCTGCACATATATATTATACCTAGGATATACTATAAGATATTTAATATGTATGGGAATGCCTGCCATCTAGGGGAGGGGGTGGAGGGAAGGAGGGGAAAAATTTGGAACAGAAGGGAGTACAAGGGATAATGTTGTAAAAAAAAAAAATTACCTATGCATACATACTGTCAAAAAATGTTATAATTATAAAATTAATAAAAAATAATAAAAATTTTTTTAAAAATTAAAAAAAAAAGAAATGACCAACAGGATGATTTCAGAAAGTCCTGGAGAGACTTACATGAACTGTTGCTGAGTGAAATGACCATGAACCAGGAGATTGTTGTATACTTCAACAATACTATATGATGATCAATTCTGATGGATGTGGTAATTTTCAACAATGAGATGAACCAAATCAGTTCCAATAGAGCAGTAATTAACTGAACCAGCTACACCCAGCAAAAGAACTCTGGGAGATGACTATGAACCACTACATAGAATTCCCTATCCCTCTATTTTTGTCCGCCTGCATTTTGGATTTCCTTCACAGGCTAATTGTACACTATTTCAAAGTCCAATTCTTTTTGTACAACAAAACAACTGTTTGGACATGTATACATATATTGTATTTAATTTATATTTTAACATATTTAACATATATTGGTCAACCTGCCATCTGTGGGGTGGGGGAGAAGAGGGGAAAAATTAGAACAAAAGGTTTGGCAATTGTCAATGTTGTAAAATTACCTATGCATATATCTGGTAAATAAAAACTATTTAAAAAAAAATGTTTATCCCTTCCCTTTACCCCCTCCACCATCCTTTATAATGCTAGATATTATAAGCTAGCTATTTAGCCTACCACTCATTGTGTTAGGTCCTGAGGCTGAAAAGCTAAAAATGGAAGAACCCTGCCCCTCATTTACATTTGATTAGAGAAAGAAAAAATTTACCAAATTTACATAAAAAATAAAATACTGATTATGCAAGGTATGGGGCAAGATAAGACTTCTGAGACAATGTAAAGAGCAAGAGAGAAAAGGATAAAGAGGCTAAAACTAAACTTAAAACTTTGGTCAAGAGAAAATAACGGCAGTAAGAATTAGTTTCCAAAAGAATGAATACTTATTGTGCCTGTGGAAAAAAAAAATTTAAAATTTGGAACATATGACAATTCTCCCTAACTGGAAAGGGGAAAGAAAGACAGAGACATATTGCAACATACTATATTTAAAATGAATTTTCCTAACATGAGACAATAGCTATCACTGTTCCTTTGGCACCAAGAACACTGGAATCAAGTCCTGGATTCAAAAATACTTACAAAGCTTTATTTAGTTTATGTAATTGTAGGATCTTGGATGGAGAGCTGAAAGGGACCTTAGATGCTGTTAAGTCCAACCCTCTCATTTTACAGATGAGGCAACTGAAAGCCAAAAAAATTAAATGACTTTTCATGGTCACAAGTATCTGAGGTAAGATTTGAATCTACATCTTCCTGTCTTCAACACCCACATCCTATCCACTACAACATGCAGTCTCCCCAAAAACTTACTTCATATGAGTTATCATTTCCAAGGATGCACGACCATAGGAATACCCAACATTGGTTTCACCATTTAAGTCAACAGGAGACTGGGAAGAGTTTAGAGAAATAGTTTAGAGAAATGCAGCCAAGAGAACATTAATTCATCTGTCAATGAAAGAAAATCCTTGCTTGATCATTTAATTTCCATCCTTTAAGAAGAGGAAAAGAATCCATAGGATTAGAAATTTCTACCATATAGGCTTTCCAAATTCTTACCTAGGTGGATAGAGTAGAGTCTCAAAACAAAGCAGTTCAAAGGTATAGTCTTTGACTATCTCATAAGGCCCTTATTGTAACAAATTATTCCCAATACAAGAATATTGACCCAATTGAATGTAATGGTCCCAAACATAATCACAATACATGAGAAACTCAGCAAGGGAAGAGGCAAAAGATAAAGGGAAAGGAAGATGGGAAACATTGACTCTATGGATTGGTACTATAGGGTTTAGAAAGTGAAACAGATAAAGGGATGTGCTAACTGTAGCAAGTAGAAATGAAATCTCAGGTTAAGGTCTATGAGAAATTAGGGGAGCTAGATAAGAGACACCAGGAAAATGGAAGAGAACATAATTTTTTTCTAGAATGGAGTGTAATATAATAAAGGAGCATTTGTTTACAATTGGCTTAGTTATATAACTAAATGACATCTTAAGAATCATCTAATTCAGCTATTAAAAAATTATTATATGCTTTGGGCCCTGTTGATGATCTCAGTTTCCCTAAGAAATCTTGTTACTTGTTACAGCAGAGCTCTTACTATACCCCATAAAAATTGCAAAAACAAGTTTAATGTTAGTGACTGAGTAGCTCAGCAGATAGAATACTGATTGGAAGTCAGGAAGATTTGAGTTCAAAGTCTGTCTCAGATACTTACTAGCTATGTGATCCTGGGCAAGTCCCTTAATCTCTATCTGCTTCAGTTTCCTAATCTGTAAAATAAAGATAATAATAATAATAATAATTTACTTCCCAGAGTTGTGACAATCAAATGAAATATTTGTGTAGTGCTTAGAATAGTCCCTGAGATATCATAGTTGTTATACAAATGCTATACATATCCATATCCATATCCATATCCATATTTATATATAATTTTATGCTATATTATTTTAAAATCAATTAAACCAAAGTTCAGCTGAAGGCCCAGAAATTCTGAAGGTACCTACTACCCTACCCCACAGTACCATTAATAAGATAATAGGATCATCATATTTTTAGTTTTTAAGGACCTTAAGAAATCATCTAATTCAACCTTTTCATTTCACAGATGGAAAAACTGAGACCCAGAGTTTATATAGCTAGTTGGTGGCAGAATATTGACTAACACCATTGTTATTTTCCATACAAATAGAACTTTGCAATTAAGTAAATGAGATTACTTTTTTTTTTCAATGAAACTAGAAATGCCCTTGGAATTCATTTAATCTAATTTACTCTCCTTTCTCTATTATAAAATGAGGACACAGAGAAATGACTTGTTTAAGATCACACAGATGGTTTAATGGTTCCACTGTTAACTTCAACTTCAACTTAAATATTATAACCAGGGTTCTTTTCACCATTCCAGAATACAGGGGGATGGAAAAGTTTGAAACATTAAGAAAATATTTATTAATATTAAGTAAAGTTAATATGAAATTCCCACTTTGGACAAAATCTTAAGAAAGTTTATTTTTATGAAAACTTTCCCAGTTAACTCCAATTAGGGTACCTCTGGCCAGCTATCATGGACTGACCAGCAATGGGACAGAGTGATGGATGTGGAGTTCAAATCCCAACTCTGCCACTTACTATCTGTGTGACATTGTACAATTCATTTAACCAATTAAAACCTCAGTTTTTTCCATCTCTAAAATGAAGAGTTTAGATCAGATGGCCTATAAGGTTCCTTCCAACTCTAAATCTATTATCCTATGATCCTCTTTTCTCCAGGATAAGGGCTTTGTAAACAATCTCTATTACCTTGGATATCCCAGATAGATTCCCTGACTCAGATAACAAGTCTTAGAGCACAGGGTTCTTATTTTGCATTCTCAATACCTTGAATGATAATACATATTTATTAAACTGCAATGAATTGAAAAACAAACTCTTGAATGAGTGTAGAATGAGTGAAAGGTAGATATAGATACAGTAGAATCCAGGATGTTCCTTGTTCACTTTTTAAATCCTCATGTATGTCTGGATGGAGACTACTGAAGCAGTTCTCATAATATACCACAAAATTAGCTCTTACTGTTAAACATGTTCAGTGATGAAGAACCTGGGAAGTTTTTTTGCCCAGTTTCTTTTAACCATCCAATCCAGGTCACTGGGCCTAGACTATACAAACCCTTCCTTCTGACCCTTTACTTCAGAATAATTAGGCATGATGATGATATTTCAGGTCAAGTTCCTGTACATAAATTTCTAAAACTCAAATGAGGCAAATGTCAACCCAGAGTCAGAAATTATATTCTGACAACCTTGGTGCTGCATGAATGTGATTATTGCAACAGAGTTTTTCAACAATACACAAGCCCTTTAAACCATCTTAAGAATAAATTTACTGTAATCAAAGAGGTATTTGCCTAGTACACTTGAAAAATCAAAAAGGGCAAAGTCTTTTTTGATTCTTTTTACAGAAAAACACGAACATTTGGTAAGTTATGCTGAGTAATCTATTATGTGCTATTCTTTACAGGTTTCTTAATATTCAGATCCAGTCCAGGTCACCAGAAATAGATCTTAGCTTATGATTTTAGTGGAACAATTCCCAGATCTGCTATATATAACAGGGCAAAGATAATTTAATGGTTGCTTTCTTCAATGGTGAGGTAGCTCTTTAACAAACAAACCTGTGTGTAAATCAGGCATGATGGGCTATAATTCCTATCCAATGACATTTCCATGATGGAAATGGGACTTTCTGGTAACACAGGCAATCAGCATCAGAGGCAGAACTGGAATACAACTTTTCCAACTTCAGGGATAGAACCCTATTTTATTGCCTCACTTTATTTCTCATATGGCATCCACATTCTCTTGGTCATCCTTCTCTGAGTACTTTCTAATTTGTCAATGTTTTTCCTAAGAGATGGCACCTAGAGCCATAATACTTGCTCAAAAAGAGCCATAAATAGTGACTGCTACCTCCTCTTCTATATGGTTGGAAATCACCCCTATTATAATGTATTGTACAGTTTTGCCATAAATTAAAATTAACCTCACGATCCTATTCTGTTTTTTGAAATTTAAAACAACATTTCACTGTCTTCAGTCCTCTGGGAACTTAACTAGAATTGTAGTACCACAGATGTATTACTAGAAAAATCAGAAACAATGAAAAAACAAAAACATTTTAGAGACAACAATCACTCCAAACTGTAAGTATTTAACTTAAAATGTCATTTGAAGAGTGATACTACTTAGGAGTTGTGGCAGATGAAAGATGAAATGATTGAGAAAACAAAGGATTGAGATTCTGAGCATTTGGGTGTATCAAGCAATTGCCTACCCAAAAAAGGCCCCTTTTCAACTGAGGGATGGACCCAAAATATAGGAGGGAGACAGACTTTAATACACAAAAAATAGTTAATCAAATAGCACCAATTAATTAAAAGAAAACAATCAAGATACAACATTAGGTAATCTGATTTCTAATTGAAAGAAAGATTAGGGATGTTTCAAGTTGGGAGGAGGACAAGTAACAGGTACTATTCTTTGAAAACTGAAAAAAAGTGTCCCTCTTCCCCCAAGTACCTGGGAATTATCAAAGGAACATGGAACTAGTAATTGTTCGATTAGTATAGATTTTTTTCAGTTTTCAGATAAGACATGTGGGTGTATCTGACTAAGTTTCTAGTTAACATAACCTAGGTCCTTAGTTAAGGACCTCAAAGCAGCACATAGAGGTGATGCAGCTTCCCAGTCATGCAGAGACAAGTTCAAACATTATAATAAAGTTTTCTCCCAATTTCCACATTTGAATGAATTTTTCTTACAAGACAGAAGTTGGACTAAACCCATAGTTGAAAAAAAGGGAATTGAGCTAGCCCCAAACTGGATCACAAGATGGAGTCTGTTTGGTTTACTCAACACCCATTACCACTTATTTCTCAATTCTCAGTTCCTTCAAAGTCAGCAGCTACATTGACATCTTTCACTCACTCAATTATTTTGGTGAAATTCACATTTACATGATGATTTTCCAAGTGTTTTCCTCAAACAATAAGAGATTCAGAAAGATCTGAATTCAACTTCTAATTCTAAGTGACCCTGGTAAGGCACTTAAATTTTTAGTAGCCCAGGCAAGGTAGGTAGTACAGTGAATAGACTGCTGGACCTCAATTCTTAATCCAGCCTCCAATCTGGCCTCAAGACTCTTTCAACTCTTTGAACCTGGAGCAAATCACTTAATGCTGTTTGCCTTGATTCTCTCATCTGTAAAATGAACTGGGAAAAGAAATGGAAAATCATTTTAGTATCTGTGCCAAGAAAACACCTAATGGTGTTTCACGAAGAGTCAGATATGTTTTAAACAACTAAACAATAATAACCACCATCCTAGACTATTTTTTAAGACTATAAATTAATGAGAAAGTGCCAACCTGCAGTAGTAAGGGGAGTTTCCTCATCTGGGAGTTTCTTATCTTGATGAAATTATAGATTCAGTCCCTCTCCTTTACAATAGCTTATGAGGTGTGCAATACAAATATCAAATAATTCACTATTGGCAAGCTTGGGCAAATTTGTGCCTTGTAAATATTCTCCCTTCAGCAAGATTGTGTGGATAGACTACAGGCATTAGACATGGGTCCTGCCCAGGTACATTATTAATCTCCAATTTAAACAATTTAGCAAATATATTTTGTGTGTGCAAAGAACTCTTCAAGGCAAGCATGTTCATAAAAATGAATAAGAAATAGTCCTTGACTTTAAGGAGTTCATAATCTAATAAGAAGCTCATAATCCAGAGATCAAATGACTGCTAGAACATGATATATAGATGATGCCCAAAATGGTTTAAGAGATTTTCATAGGTTGCTGTAGTTTAGTTGTGTCTGACTCTTCATAACCCATTTGGGATTTTCTTGTAACGATCCTGGAGTAGTTTGCCATTTCCTTTTCCAGCTCATTTTACAGAGGAGGAAACTGAAGCAAACAGGGTAAAGTGACTTTTCCAGTTTCACACAGCTAGGCAGCATCTGAGCCAAGATTTGAATCCAGGAAGAAGAGTCCTGTTGATTCCAAGCTCAGTGTACTATCTACTGTGCCACTGAGCTACCTATTCACAGGTAGATAAAGGGAATATTAATTAATAGTATATGCATTATGCATATTTTTATTATAATATTAATATTCAGTAGACAATTTTATGCTAGAAATGGAGTTTAGGAGAAAAAGGACAACTGAACAAATAATAGTAGAGAACTGACAGAAGAGGAAAAAAGAACAAAAGAAGAAGGTTTTGTGCTGAAATTCTAGTCATATAATAACAGAATCCTAGATCTAGAAAAGAACTCAGTGGTGCTCCTGTCCAACTTGTAATTGGAATGATTCACCATTTTACTTCTCTAGCTCATTTTACAGATGAGGAAACTTAAGTAAACAGGATAAAGTGACTTTCCCAGTATCACATAGCTAGTCAGTGTCTGAGCCAAGATATGAATCCAAGAAGAGTTTTCTTGATTCCAAGCTCGGTATACTATCCATTGTGCCACTGAGTTACTTTATTCATAGGTAGATAAAGGGAATATCATATATATTGTGTATATTATTATGATTACAATATTAATTAATATTCAGAAGACAGTTTTATGATGGAAATGGAGTTTAGGAGAAAAAAAGATAGCTGAAGAAATAACATGATAGAAAGACTGATAGAAGAGGAGAAAAAAAATATTTCCAGTCACATAATAACAGAATCCCATATCTAGGAAGGAGCTCAATGTGCTCCTATCCAACCTGTAATTACCCGTTTTACTTCTCCAGCTTATTTTACAGAGGAGGTAACTGAGGCAAACAGGGTTAATTGACCTATCTATGGTCATATGGCTACTATGTGTCTGCGACTAGATCTGAAAATTTGTTCCAAATTATCTGTAGACATAAATATTCTCCTTGATAGCTCCATTTCCTATCATAGCTCAGTCCTAGTTTTATGCCATTTTTATGCAAGATTGAAATGTTTGTAGCAGTTTCTGGAAGAAATCTCAATTTGCTGAGAATAGATCACAAGATAATCAAGTGATCCAAAATCATGCCATATAAGACTTACTTGAAGAAACTGGTAATGTTTACACTGAAGAAGATTTAGGGTGGAAAAAAAAATGGCAAATCATTCCAATATCTTTTCCAAGAAAACTCCAAATAGGGTCACAAAGAATTAGACATGATTGAAAACATTGAACAACAACAGCCTTAAGATGAGCTAATTGTCATAATGGATATAATAAGCTATGTCTATAGTATTCCACTGATCTATTAGTACAGTAGCCCCATCAACAGAGGAAATAAGGTTAGTCTCACATGACTATTCTTGATGAAGCTAAACTGATTCTTTTTATAGTTACTTCCCCTATTAGTTGTTCATTATATAATTATTCTTTTAATATTAAATTTCAAAAATTTTCCAGGAATTAAATTAAAATTAATTGGCCCATGGTTTGCACATTATACTCTCTTCCTTTTTTAAAAAAAGAGATGTTGTTTGCTATTCCCCAAAGGTATTTCTCCAATTCTCCACAATCTTTCAAAGATTATGGACAATAGTTTAGCAAATACAACTACTAGTAGTTTCAGTACCTTAGTTCATTGGGTCAGTAACCTACCCTTTTTTCTTATAATCTCTCTATTTATCTTGGATACCACCTTCTTATTATCCTTTTTTAAAAAAAAAATTTATTTTGATCTTTCTAAAGGACATTCTCTTTGGCAGAGGAAATCAAACAAAATAAGAGTTGAGAATCTTGACTTCTTTCCTTTGTCTATTATCATTGACTCATTGATCTTTAATCCTCTTCCCCTCTCAATATTGCTTTTAAAATCAACCCTTTATGTTGTCCTTAGTTTTCCTTTATCCCATGTTGAGGGTTAGTACACTTGTCACTATTTTTACAGAACAATGCTCACATTTATGTTCATCCTTTGTCATCTGCCTTTCCTGTTTTCTGTATGTGTCCCATGGATAGGATGAAAAGTTTTAGCCAAACAAAAAATAGATAACATCACAAATTATAAAATCATTTTACTTACCTGAAATTTTAAAACTTTTACTTTATTTTTATTCTATTTATTGGAAAAATATTTAATATTTTATTTTATTTGAAAGTAATGGCATCAAATATGCTTAATAAGATTCTGGTTTCCAGATATAAGGGAATTAATGAAAATAAGATTGAGATATTCCCTATGGATAACTGGTTAAAGTATTAAATAACAGCTCTCATAAGATTTATAAACTATTAATAACAGTATAAAATATTGCTCTACAACTAATTTTTTAAAACAATTTACTACCCCGACTTTCACTGCCTAAGGCCAGATAAATTACATGTAACACTTTCAACTCTAGTCCAACTGCCTTAAGGCCCGGTATACTACATTTCTTTTCTTTCCTCAGAGCCCTCCCATTAATGGTTCCACCTGTTCTATTTAACCACTAATGGTCAGATTTGCTTTTACAAAGGAACCTTTACCTTAAAAGTTGTAATCACAAACAAACACATTCACTTTCCCAAAGAATAGGAAGTATAATCCTCCTGTTGCCCTCCCTCAGTCTCTGTGGAAGAGAAGATCACAATCATAGCTTGGTTTAGCTCCTATATAGCACAATCAGTCCTAAATTCTAAGTCTAAACCCTTCTCAAATCTCAGACATCCTGGATTCCTTCCCTGACAGGCTGTTTGATTGCAATATCCCACCTATAATTCTGATTCCAAAGTCAAATCAGCTTGAACTCTCAAGTCCCATGAGTCTGTTTGGAACCTCTCTCTGTACCTAAAAATTGAAAAGAACAGTCAACACAAAACAAAAACAAACCCCGCCCCACCCCACCCTCCCAGGCTCATTTCTTTGGATCTGAATAAAGGAGAGGAAGAAGAGGAGAAAGAAGTTCTTAACCTTTCTGGTTTCAGTTCATGGCATCAATACTGCAAATTAACTTTGATCCTCACCCTCTGGACACATACAGAAAGAGTAGACAGAGAAGAGAAAGACTGTACCCTTTTGGCCAGTTTTAAAGACACAGCCTTTTTAGGCTATAATGAATTATATCCATCTATGAGTAGTTGAACAACAAAGGGAGATTCTATGTAATATGACTTGGTCATATCCAGGAAAACCCCAGTTCAACAGAAAATTAGCAAAGATAACTAAACATGGAATCAGTATTAGAGGAGCTTAGGAAGATAGGAAAATTAATATTTTGGGGGAGAGTTGGAAATTGTCTCAACATTTTGGAAAGCAATTATGTTTAATAGTACTTAAAATTTATTTACTCTTTAAACCTATACTCTGAAGATACAAAGCAGTTTCCATATATACCACAATGATCACAGAAGTGCTTCTATGATGGTAAAGAATTGGTAACGAAGTAGATGCTCATCAATCATGGGATGGGGACTTCTGGCCAAGATGGCAGCATGGAGGCAGACAGCTGCTTGAACTCCGCGTTTTCTCTCAGGACTTACTTCATGACAAGCTTTGGAGTTAATGCTTGACCAAAAAAGAAACCCACAAATAATCACCAAGAGAAGACATCCTTGAAATTCGCCAGAGAAGGTCTGTGTTTGCTCAGAGGAAGGGACGAACAGACTGGGCGCAGACTGAGGGCAGGCAATGAGAGCAAGACAGGCAGCTTACACAGCTCAGACAGGAAGGGGAGGGATATGATCTCTGTCTTTCTACAAAAAAGACTTTTTCCCCAGTGTGGATGTTCTGTCTTGGCAGCAAGTCAGGAGCAGTGGAGAGGGTGTAATTACCGGAGGTGAAGAATAAAACCCCGGAAAGCCAGCATCTCTCAGGACCCAGCCATCCCCACCCCCATCCAGAGTGACTCAACACGTTCTCAGTGCCTCAGAGCGAAGACACAGCACAGCCATCCCTGTCCTGCTAGTGCCTTGCTGCTGTCTCCCACAGTCTGTAGAGAAAACCTGGTAATACCATCCAGCCCCATTCCCCTCCAGAAACAGACCAATTGTTTCTCTTGTCAATTTGATTTCTTTGAGTCCCGCTTTGACAAAATGAACAAAAAATTTAAAAGGGCTCTAACCATTGACAGCTTCTGTATGGAGAGAGAGCAGACTTCAAATACTGAGGGCACTAAAAGTAGATTGTCTCCAGAGAAATCCCCCTAAGGGGGATATGAACTTCTCCTCAATACAAAAGAATCTCATAGAGGAAATCAAAAAGGCTCTCACAAGAGAGCTAGAAGAGAAATGGGAAAAGGAAAGGGAAGCTTGGCAAGAGAGCCTGAAGAAGTCATTCCACATATTTAAATACAGAGTGGATAAAGAGATCAAATCATTGAGAAATAAAATTAGTGAATTAGAAAAGGTAAACAACTCCAAGGAAAATAGGATTAGTGAGCTAGAAAAAGAAAACAGCTCTCTAAAAAATAAAATGGATGAAATGGGAAAAAATTCCATAGAAGAAAAAAACTCAATTGGACAATTACAAAAAGATATAAAAAAGTGAGTGAAGAAAATACAACATTGAAAATTAGACTCGAACAAGTAGAAATGAATGACTCAAGGAGAAACCAAGAAGTAGTCAAGCAAAACCAGAAAAATGAAACAATTGAAAAGAATGTCAAGTACCTTATTGGAAAGACAACAGACCTGGAAAACAGATCCAGAAGAGACAATTTGAGAATAATTGGACTCCCTGAAAAATGTGAGGAAAAAAAGAACCTGGACACTATTTTCTAAGAAATTATCAAAGAGAACTGCCCAGACGTTTTGGAAACAGAGGGTAAAATAGACATTGAAAAAATTCATCAATCTCCTACTGAAAGGGACCCTAAATCAAAACACCAAGAAATATACTGGCCAAGTTCAAGAACTATCAGACAAAGGAAAAAATACTGAAAGCTGCTAGAAAAAAGCAATTCAGATATGGAGGAGCCACAATAAGGATTACCCAGGATCTAGCAGTGTCCACATTAAAAGAACGAAGGGCCTGGAATATGATATTCCAAAAGGCTAAGGAACTTGGTATGCAGCCAAGAATAACTTACCCAGCAAAAATGAGCATGGTTTTCCAGGGAAGAAGATGGACATTTAACGAAATAAATGAATTCCATCTAGTCTTGATGAAAAAACCAGACCTACACAAAATGTTTGATCTTCAAATACAGAACTCAAGAGATTTCTAAAAAGGTAAAAAGAAATCTTGAGAACTATATTTCTGCCATAAAGATATGTAAAGAACACATGTATAATTTGTCCTAGAAACTAGAGGTGAAAAGGAAATTATATCATAAAAAAGGGTAAAGTGGTGATACTACATCTCATAAAGAGGCAAAGGTAACCTATTATATCTGAGATAAAGAAAGGAGGCAGATGTACATAGTGTGTATCAATAGACATATTTGATTTATGGTGAAACTTCTTCCACTTCATTGAAAAGTGAGAGGGAAGGAGTAAGCTAATGGGAAGGCAATACAGAAATTGTGAGAAAAGGGGGTAAAATAGGAATAGGAACTTTAAGGTGGGGGAGGGATACTAAAAAAGGAGAGCTGTGAAAAGCAAGTGGTGTTCACAAGTTTAATACTGGGTAGGGGGGTAAGAGGGAAGGAAAGGAGAAAAGCATAAGCAGGGGTTAACAGGATGGCAAGCAATATAGAAATAGTCATTCTAACCATAAATGTGAATGGGGTAAACTCCCTCATAAAGAGGAAGCAGTTAGCATACTGGATTAAAAGTCAGAATCCTACTATATGTTGTTTACAGGAAACACCTGAAACAAGTGATACATTCAAACTAAAAGTAAAAGAGTGGAGCAGAATCTACTATGCTTCAGGTGAAGCCAAAAAAGCAGGGGTAGCCATCCTCATCTCAGATCAAGCAAAAACAAAAATTGATCTAATTAAAAAAGATAAGGAAGGCCATTATATCCTGCTAAAGGGTAGCATAGATAATGAAGCAGTATCAATATTAAACATATATGAACCAAGTGGTGCAGCATCTAAATTCTTAAAAGAGAAACTAAGAGAGCTGCAAAAAGAAATAGACAGCAAAACTATAATAGTGGGACATCTCAACCTTGCACTCTCAGAATTAGATAAATCAAACCACAAAATAAATAAGAAAGAAGTCAAAGAGGTAAATAGAATACTAGAAAAGTTTGATATGATAAATCTTTGCCGAAAGCTAAATGGAGACAGAAAGGAGTATACTTTCTTCTCAGCAGTTCATGGAACCTATACAATAATCATGGGATAGATAAATAAATTACAGCATATAAACATAATGAAATATGACTATACAACAAGAAATGGCAAATATATAGAATTTGAAAAAAACTTCAGAAGACATACATAAACTGACACAGAATATAGTAAAAGAAATTAGGAAAATAATATACACAATAATTACAATACCATAAATAGAAACAATAATAAAATGAAATTATATGGTATGTGATTATAATAACTAAGCCTTGCCTCAAAGATAAGTTGAGAAAATGTACCTCTTCTTTATCATAGAAGTAAGAGGAAACAGAATAAAAAATATTACACATATTGCTAGATATTGATGTATTGGGCTTAGCAAACTGGGTTTTTTTTCCCTTTCTTTTTTATAGGCAGCATGGAGTAATGAATAGATATTTAGTCTTGGAAGAAGACCTGTATTCAAATATTGCTTTTGGCACAAAAAGATTACATTAGCCTGGGCAAGTCCCTTAACCTTTCTGTGTCATTGGAAGCTCTCTGAGACCACAAAGTTAAAGAATATAGAATTTCTTATACCAATAAAATCACAAATTCCTTCTAAATTATAAAGAAAGTTTGATTGTGAGGGAAGGAGTGTCAAGAAAAAAAGAATATATTCAAAAATGAATTTGCTGTAAAACAAGTAGTTTCAATAGAAATATAAGTTGATTGAAGTGTTTTTATGCAACCACATTGGTCCTTTTTATAACTATCTTTTTTCTTCTCCATTGAAATTACTTCTTTTTGTGATTTCAGAATTTTATTTTTAAGAACTTATTATTCATTTATGAGCTGAATTATCCTATAGAATTTTAGGTCACAAGAAATTATATATTCTTTCCTCTGAATTCTTTGGAATCTGCTCTCCCAAAATTTAAGGTGTATGACAATGTAAGGCTTTCCTCTCTTATGCCATAAATTTTAAGATTGTTGCCATTACTCTCCAAGGCTCTCATTTTCATACCAGCAACCTCTTTTTCTAGGATAAAAATCTGATTTTAAAGTTCCCTTTTTGGTTTCTCCAACTTTTTAAAGCTGAATTTATCATTATAGCAAGATATTCCTCTACTTTGAGGAAGGAAAGGATGAAAGAGAGAAGAGAGAAAAAAAAAGAGAAAGAGAGAAATTGAGGTCAGAGAGACAGAGAGATAGAGAGAGAAATAAAGAAAGACATAAATTTTGACAGAAACAGAGGAGAGAGACAGAGACAGAGAGAGACAGAGGGAGAAGAGAAGAGAAGAGAAGAGAAGAGAAGAGAAGAGAAGAGAAGAGAAGAGAAGAGAAGAGAAGAGAAGAGAAGAGAAGAGAAGAGAAGAGAAGAGAAGAGAAGAGAAGAGAAGAGAAGAGAAGAGAAGAGAAGAGAAGAGAAGAGATTGAAAGTCAGGGAAATAGAGGGATAGAGAAACAGAGAAAGACAGAAATTGAGACAAAAACAGAAAGAAACAGAGGCGAGAGAGAGAGACAGACAGACAGACAGGGAGGGAGGAAAGGAGGAAGGTAAAGGGAGAGAAAGAAAGGTCAACAGACAGAGGATAGATAGGCAGACAGATAAAGAGACACACAAAGAGAAACAGAGATAGACAGATAAAGAAAGCAGAGCAGACCAAGATAGACAGAGAGAGACAGACATTCAGATAGAGAGATAGACTGACAGACAAGAGACACAGAGAGAGATAGAGAGAAAAAAGAGAGGGAGAAACAGAGACAAAGAGATAGAGACAGACAGGCAGGCAGATAGAAAGATAGAGAGCATTTTAGCATTATATGGATAATATATAATGCTCCTGTGCCAGGCTTGTGATGTTTCCTAACCGAAATACTTATCTCCATGTGATCTCTTATACAATCCAATAACAAGATCATTTTCATTTCTTCTTCTTTTGATTTTTACCAAGATATTTGCTAACTTGTTTCCTCCCCTTTAGTTCTTGGATCTCTGCACCTACTTAGGAAGAATACTTGGATAAAAGAAAAAAGTAACCAGAGAGAATGTTTCCAAAGGTATCCCCAGACTCTTCTCTCCTAAATCAAGCTTCTAAAAGAATTCTGGAGCAACAGAATGCATAAAAAGACAGAGTTAAATAGTTTTCCAGCCCAAGATAACTTAGAAGGGCTTCAGGAAAAGTCTCTCTCACTTTGGCAAAAGAAGTATAAAGCCCATCACAGCAGTGTCCAGACAAGTCAGTTTCTTAGCCACAGCACAGATCAGCAAGTGAGGCCCTGTGATTCTGACTCAGCAAACCAGAGACGTAGCTGGCCAATTGCCCCCAGCACAGGAGGCAAACTGTCTTCTCCAGAACCTTAGACCCAGCAGATACAACTAGAAAAGTTACCCTAGTGTAGTGGGCAAGCCACTAGCCACAGAGTCCTGAGCACAGAAAATTAGCGACCAGGCTCCTTGCCCCAGTTCAAGATTGAGACCATGCCTCGTGCATTCTAGAAGCACTCAACTAATTTTTAATGCTAAACATGTGTAATTCTTCTATATATATTTCCACATTTATCATGTTGCATAAGAAAAATCAGATCAAAAAAGGAAAAAAATAAGAAAGGGAAAAAAAAAAGCAAACAACAACAAAAAAGTGAAAATACTATGTTGTGATCCACATTCAGACCCAGCAGCCTTCTTTCTGGATAGAGATTCCTCTCTCCATCACAAGAGCAGAACTTGATTTTTAAAAATTAGTAAAAAAAAAAAAAATAGCCCTTACTATTATGGTTGCAGGGAAGATTAAAACACAAACTTAGAAGAAGATAACAATATTAAAATGCCTACATGCAAAGGGGAATTTGAAATGGTCTCAAGCCCCAAAAATTCCTCCTGGAAGAATTTTAAAAATCAAAAAAAATTTAAAAATTGGGAAAATAAATGAGTTATATATCAGAATTTTAAAAAATAATATCTTGGAAAAGAAAGCACAAAAATTGACTGAAGAAAACAATTCATTTGGGGAAAAACTTGGCCAAATGGAAAAGGAGATACATAAGCTAACTTAAAAAATAATTTCTAAAAAACTAGAATTGGGCAAGTAGAAGCTAATGACTCTATGAGATCTAAAAAAATCAGGCAAACATTTATTTAATAAGTAAGGCATGGCCATTGTCCAATAAAACATGACCATATCTCTTCAACTTATATATGAATCCCAAATATAGGAAATAGGTTTTTATACATTAAAAACAATTAACCAAAAAGGCCAATTAATTAAAAGGAAACAATGCAACATTAAGTAATCTGATTTCTAATTGAATGAAAGATGATTGTTGCTGTTGTTGTTCAATCATGTCAAACTGTGATCCCTTTGGCAGAGTTTTCTTGAGAAAGATACTGGAATGGTGGTAAGCTATCTATTTCTCTAGCACACTTTACAGTTTTCTTGGAACTGGGGCAAACAGAGTTAAGTATCCAGGGTCACAGAGCTGGTAATTTTCTGAAACCAGATTTGAACTCATTAAGATGAATATTCCTAATTCCCTACCCAGAACATTATCCATTGCACTACCTAGGAAAGATACTCTCCAAATTGGGAAGCAAAGAACAAATGTAAAATTCCCTGAAATCAGAAAAGGAGGTGTCCCACTCTCCAAGTGTCTGTGAATAATCAAAGGAACATGGAAACAATAACCAGTTGATTAGTACAGGGCCAGTTTTCAGATAAGACATATGGACTGTTTGAGATGTGCAATTGTGAGAAAATATCTCACATCAATCTTTGGATCCAACTGGATTTCTGGTCAGCATAATTCAAGTATTTACTTAAGGATCTCTAAATAGAAGATTGAAGCTTTCCAGCCATATGGACCCATGTTCAAACAATATAATAAAGTTTTCTCTCAATTCCCACAATTGAATAAAGTTTTCTCACAAGATACAAGTTGAACTAGACCCATAATTGGATTTAGAAAGGGAACTGAGCTAGATCCCAAAATTGAGTCACAAGATGGAGTCAGTGTGGTTCATTCAAATACCACAATTAACCACTTACTGTCCTAATCCCTTCAATTCTCTCAATTTTCTTATACTGAAGCAAAAGAGATCAAAAGACCAAGAATAAATTAAAACTAGAAATTGAATGCCATTGAGTTCACTACCTAAATATAACTAAATCTTTATTTCCTAATTCTATGTTGTCCTAAATTAATTTTCATGGTAATTTCAAAGGCTATTTTTTAAAATTATAGGTATTGACCTAATATAATTCATAATTACTTTAGCAGTAATAGAAGAAACACCTCAGATTTATGCAAATGGAGACTTTTTGTCCATTTCAAACAAAATGCAGCTGCTAGACAAGTAATCCATAACATACAAAATGGCAGCATTTTCTCTTAGAATCTGAGACAAGCAGGTGACTTGTATATTTCTACTTTATTCTACCATGTGATTTCCTGGTTCCCTTTGTTATTATGAAAGTTCTTCATACTTTTAGTGATCACCTTATAAACTATTGCATTGGCAAGGGAGAAAATAACTCAGACTAAGTAGAAACATTGCATTTATTGAATGCATCAAATCTGATTATCTTTCACTGAAGTAACTGTCCTCAAATCCACCATGCATGTAATTGGAACCTGCTGTAAGTCTGGGCTCCACTCATCAAGATTTTTGTGAATATAACTGTGAAGTTTCAAGCTTTTACAAGCACTTGCCCAGTATAGTAAATAAGATGTTGAAAGAGTTGCCTTTTTCCAAAACTTTGTTGTTATTGTAGCAGTTCCAGTAACTACCACATGAGTACATATCATTTAATAATGTTTACATGGACATGAAAACTTATCATAAACAGATGGATGTGGATAAAACTGTTTCCAAATATGACCGCAGCTGTCTACCCTGTGTTATACAGGACTTCAGATGATCCTTCTGTATTATCCCCTATTTTTTGATTATCACTTCATAGCAAAACTCATTATGGTCATTTAGAAAAACAGACATGAAGAGTAATGACACAGAAATATTACAAGTCTATTGACTCATTTTGCTGAAAATCCTCTATTTGGTTCTTCAAAGTCCTTCATAAACTGTCCTGCTCCCTACTCTATCCCCATCCTCAGTTTTCTTCATCTTCTACCCTTCTGTGATTCAGTAATACTGGCATCAGACTTGCTTTTCTGCACATATAAAACACTGTCCTGACTATGCATTTCTACTGGCAGTCTTTGATATCTAAAACCCTTTTCCTCTCTCACCTTCACCTCTGGGCTTCCCTAGCTTATTCCTATTTTTTTTTCAAATTTATTTTAATTTATGAAATAAAACAAACATTTCTAATCTCTACACTTCTTTCAAATCTCATCTAAAATTATATATATATATATATATATATATATATATATATATATATATATATATATATAACATCCACTTAACATCTTCCCTTAAAGTTGTTTCTAATTTATCCTGAATATAGCTTGTTGGTATGTTACTTCCCCCATTAGAATGCAAACTCCTTGGGAGTAGGGACTCTTATTACCTTTTTTTGTCATATCTAGCACTTAGCACAGATGCTAGGGAACAGGAAATTTGTTGTTATTCAGTCATTAGTTGTATCCAATTCTTTATGACCCCATTTCAGGTTTTCTTGCCAAATATATTGGAATGGCTTGGCATTTCTTTCTGTAGGTCATTTTACAGATGAGGAAACTGAGGCAAACAGGATTAAATGACTTATTCAGGATCACACAAATAAGTGTCTAAGGTCAGATTTAAACTCCAGTCTTTCTGACTTTAGGCTCAGCATTCTATCCATTACTTCTAACTACCCTGAAAATTAGTAGGCTCTTTACAAATGCCTGTTGATTTGGCATATTGACTTTTCATTCTTTTATTTTATTCTTTTTTCTGATATGGACCTATAGTTTCATTATTATCCAGAAGCTCAACTCCTGGTATAGAAATTCCCTTTATAAAGATGAATAAGCATTGTTTGGTATCTTTTAGTCTTGTCAGAGGACTTGTCAAAGAAACTAAAAGTCTTTATTTGTCAAAATTTCATAGCCAGTGTTTCAGAATAGATCTGACACATCTTCCTGCCAAAGATATAGTCTTTCTATCCACTGTCAATGATGCTTCTCTTTTACTTGCTTGTTATAAGTAAATAGAGACATTGATATCAGCATTAAAAATGATTACTATGCAAAAAAATGAGAAAACTAACACTGAGCAAGCAACTGATTAAGGCCATTCTCAATCCAGGATTCCCTAGGAACCATAACATTTTAAGAAGCGACATCATCTCTTCTATAAATAAAGAGCAAAGGTTCAAGAGATTTGGTTTTATGATGAGAAATGCATTCTAAGAAGCTGAAAGTTTGGACATTCCATTCAGAATAAATGGTGACATAGAGGTGAAATGACTGAGGGAACAAAGGTACAAGATTCTGAACATATTAATTTAGTAAGCAATGCATGGCAATTACCAAACAAATTGGTACCAGTTGCCTTCCTCAGCATTGGCACTGGACTTCAAATAAAGAGGGAGACAGATTTTTATACATTAAAAAATTATTCAAATAACATCAATTAATTAAAAGAAAACAATTAACCAGGATACAGTAAGCATGTTATTTCTAATTAACAAAAAGATAAGGGACTTTTCAAGTTGGGAGGGGGAGAGCAAACAGATCCAATTTCTCTGAGATCAGAAAAAGAGACATCCAACTCCCTCCCAAGTGCCTGAGATTAATCAAAGGCACATGAAAACAATACCTGATTGATTAGTATTAGGGTGGTTTTCAGATAATACATATGGGTTGCTTGAGATGTACAACTGTGAGAAAATGTCTTGCATTAATCTTTGGATTTGACTGGGTTTCTGGTCAGCATAATATAGGTCTTTAATTAAGAGTCTTTAAACAGCAAATAGAAGTTATTCAATTTCCCATCCATTCAGGGCTAAGTTTAAATAATAAAACAAAGTTCTCTCCCAATTTCCACAGCTGAGTAAAGTTTTCTCATAAGACAGAAGTTGGACTAAACCCATAATTGGGTTTAGAAAAGGAACTGAGCTATGTCCAGAATTAAGTCACAAGATGGAGTCAGTGTGGTTCACCCAATTCCCACAATTAACCACTTGCTTTCAATTCCTTTCAATTTCCTCAACATTGAAGATATTCTAATCCAGGATACTTTAAAGTAGGAACAGGAATCCAGATTTGAAGAGAAAAGGTTAATACCATTCTCTCTCTAATCATTATAAATGAATCTACACAATACATAACAAATAATTCTAAAAGACTACTAAATAAGAAGTTATCTTTGCATAGAAATCAATTTCTCAAACATTTATTAAACATCTACTATGTGCAAGAAAATGGCCTTAGCACTAGAAATTCCAAGAAAAAGAATTGAAATGTCCTCAAGGGAGTATACATTCTACCTAGAATGGGAACTAGGCATACCAGATATACACAAATAAATATCAGAAGGGAATGAATGCCATCTACTGTGGCCATCAGAAAAGGCTTCATTTCAGAGGTGGTAGTAGAGCTTTTATCTCTGGAGTACAATCAATAGTTATTGAGGAAGAATTCACTTGATCTGGGCCACTCCAAACACACCAGCAATAACTGTCAATACACATGTCCATTACAATTCAATAAATCTAGAGAATGGGCCTGAGTTGACATTGTTTTCAATTTTAAGGTCTGCTTATTTAACTAATGGCTAGTTTAATACATTAGGGAATATCTGTACATTCAAGTTATGTACTGACCTGACAAAAAATGATAAATGTTCTTTATGTTAATTTTATGATTCCCCAAAGAAAGAACATACGTGCTCTGGCCCCATTCTTACAGGAACAAGTAGGCTACCTCACCCCTCAGGATTCCAGGGTTCTTGGAAGGATTTGAGAGATGATCTCTTTTTCTATTTTCACCATCTCAAACTTTAAAAAAAATTAATAGCTTTTAATTTTTAAAATACATGCAAAAATAGTTTTCAACATTCAGCCTTGCAAAATCTTGTGTTCCAAGTTTTTCTCCCTCCCTTCCCTTTACCCTTTTCCCCTAGATGGCAAATAATCCAATATATGTTAAACATGTGCAATTCTTCTATACATAATACCACATTTATCATATTGCACAAGGTCAAAAAGGGAAAAAAAAGATAGCAAATAGCAACAAAAAAGTGAATATACTATGTTGTGATCCACACTCAGTTCCCTCAGTCCTCTCTCTGGGTACAAATGGATCTAACACAAGACCATTGGAATTGGCCTGAATGACCTCATTGTTGAAAAGAGCCATGTCCATCAGAATTGATCATCACATAACCATGTTGTTGCTGTGTGCAATGTTCTCTTGGTTCTACTCACTTCATTTAGCATCAGTTCATATAAGTCTCTCCAGGACTTTCTGAAATCATCCTATTGATTGTTTCTTATAGAACAATAATATTCTATAACATTCATATACCATAACTTATTCTGCCATTCTCCAATTGATGGGCAATCACTCAGTTTCCAGTTCCTTGCTAATACAAGAGCTGCCAAAAACATTTTTTGCACATGTGGGTTCTTTCCCCTCTTTTATGATCTCTTTAAGCTACAGACCCAGTAGTAGCACTGCTAGATCAAAGGGTATACACAGTTTGATAGCCCTTTAGGCATTGTTCCAAATTGCTCTCCAGAATAGTTGGATCAGTTCACAATTCCTCCAACAATATATTAATGTGCTAATTTTTCCACATTCCCTCCAACATTCATCATTATTTTTTCCTTTCATCTTAGTCAATCTGAGAGGTCTGTAGTGACACCTCAGAGTTGTCTTAATTTGCATTTCTCTAATCAATAATGATTTGAAACATTTTTTTCAGATGACTAGAAATAGTTTTAATTTATTCATCTGAAAATTGTTTGTTCATATCCTTTGACAATGTATCAATTGTAGAATGACTTATATTCTTATAAATTTGAGTGATGCATTTTCAAAACCCTTCGATATAAAAAATTTCCCCAGTTTCTACTTCCCTTCTAATCTTGATTTTGTTTGTACAAAAACTTTTCAACTTATTTTTATTTAGTTAGTTATTTATTATCATAGCCTTTTATTTACAAAACATATGCACAGGTAATTTTTCAACATTGACTCTTGTAAAACCTTCTGTTCCAAATTTTCCCCTCCTCCCCACTCCCTTCCCCAGATAGCAGGTAGTCCAATACATATTAAATATGTTAAAATATATGTTAAGTCCAATATATGTATGCCTATTTATAGTTATCTTGTTACATAAAAAATCAAATCTAGAAAGAAAAAAACCTGAGAAGGAAAACAAAAATGCAAGCAAATAATAACAGAAAGAGTAAAAATTCTATATTGTGGTCCACACTCATTTCCCATAGTCCTCTCTTTGGGTGTAGATGACCAGTTCATTGGAACTGGTTTAAATCATCTCACTGTTGAAGAGAGCCATGTCCATCAGAGTTGATCATTGTATAATCTTGTTGTTGCTTTGTATAATGATCTCCCAGTTCTGCTCATTTCACTTAGCATCAATTTATATAAGTCTCTCCAGGCCTCTCTGAAATAATTTGTTGGTCATTTCTTACAGAACAATACTATTCCGTAATATCCAAATGCCTTAATTTACTCAGCCATTCTCCAATTGATGGGCATCCATTCAGTTTCCATTTTCTAGCCACAAAACTTTTTAAATTTAATACAAAATTATCCATTTTGCATTTCATTATATTCTCTAATTCTTCCAATTTTCCAAGAAATTGTTGTCAAATAGTGAATTCTTCTCCCAGAAACTGGAGTTGTTGAATTCATCAAACACTAGATTATTATAATCACTGACTATTGCATCTTGTCAGCTTAATCTATTCTACTGATCAACTACTCTATTAGCCAGTACCAAATGGTTTTGATGACTGCTGCTTTATAATATAGTTTTATTTCTGGTACAGATAAGCTCATTTGCATTTTTTTCATTAATTCCCTTGAAATTCTTGACCTTTTGTTCTTCCTGATAAATTTTGTTATTTTTTTCCTAGCTCTGTAATTTCTTGGTAATTTGATTGGTATGGCACTGAATAAGTAGATTAATTTAGATAAAATTGTTATTTTTATTTTATTAGCTTGGCCTTGTCACCTCAAGCTTTGATTGGCTGTGTTCCTCCCATTTTAAAGGATCTAGAGATTAGCACCAAAGTTTTATTTCTGCATAAATGTTGGAATATTTGCTTCAAATAGATAGCAAAAACAAATATATAAACATTTTCCCTAATACCTTGAGACACAATTCTCTTTAACCAATGTTGGTCTGTGGAGGAATAGAGGTTTAGGTTTCTAATCTTGTTCAGTTCCTACATAGAACTGGTCCCACCAAATTCACATCCAAAGGCTCATTGTTGCCAGATAAAGTTGGAAGGTCACTCTTAATTTACTTTTTGCTTCTCAGAGTATTAATACTGCTCTGGCTGTAAAACCTGGCCTGCAATCTGAATCCTGAATTTTTATGACTCAAGTGTTATGGGCCTTTGAAATTTCCAGAGTTGAGGTTTCTGTTCCCTGCTCCTTGCAAAGAAAAAAATTAAAAGACCAAGAAGTCCCCTTTATCAAAAACCATATGGCATAGGAAGAAGAGGAAGATTCCTCAGTCCCTCTCCTTACAGATAGCACTCTCACCTTAGGCCATAAATGCAGTCACATCATTATCCCAGATGCAAATATATCCCAAAATAGCAGAACTCATGCAAGCCCTGTGAACACATTGAACAGTTCTAGTTAATTGAACTATTAAAAAAAAAAAAAAAAAGATTATGCCCAATCACATGGTAGGCCAACTGGAACCAGTTATAAAACATTTATGCAAATTCCTCTCATCATAATCCTTCTTAGAAGATCCCAACATCTTCCCTTTCAGGATATCATCTTAGCAAACTTGATGGTGTGTGAATATTCATGGACCTCCATTATATTTAATTTTTAAAGTTTCTTTTCTATTGTAAACTTGATGATCACAACTAGAAACATTATAACTATAAGGATGAACAAGAAAAAAGATTACATAAAAACTAAACTTCTCTTTTTTAAAAAAAAAAAGTGTATGTGTGATTTAACAAGTCAGGAAGGGAATTGTTCTCTGTGTCCCTTTCTGCACTTATTTTTGTTTCCTTCTATGCATTTAAAAATATTTTGTGAGTATTCTTTTTTATATGCCTTGTTATTGAGTCATTTCAGTCACTTCTGACTCTACGACCTCATTTGGGGTTTTCTTGGCAAAGACACTGGGGTGAATTGCCATTTCTTTTTCCAGTTCATTTTATAGATGACGAGCTATGGTCAACAAAGTTAAATGATTTGCCTAGCAGCAGCTAGTAAATGTCTGAAGTTAGATTTGAATTCAGTTCCTCTTGGTTCTATGTCTGGCACTCTATCTATTATACCACCAACTTGAACTTTTATATGCCTCACAACTACTAACGAGGATATAACCCTTTTTTATATGTTAAGAGCCACTGAAGAGAATTAAACAACCATTTGACACTACCAACATTCAGCCTAAAATGTGTTTATCACATGGAACTTACAAGATTTGTGTGCTGAGAAGGACAACAAACTGAGATCAGAAATTTGTATCATTTTGTTAAGTGAGATCTTCCAATAGTCTGGGTCTGGGAATGAACAATTTACCCAAAATAAAGGGTTAACAATTAATCATCACAACAAGGATGAAATTAGCATATAAATAAAAAATATGTAGAGAATTCTCCATGATTTTCTTCCGTTTGGTGAAGATTGAAAAACTGCATTCAATTCTGAAATGTCTGGTGAGTTCATTCTTAGAAAGGAAAAAGATTTTTAAAGGAAGAAGCAAATACTGTAAAAGGGCCTGAATCCAAATAACAACCAGCCTGGCCATTAAATCTGTTTCTTCAGTTTCCTTTTGAATCAAGCGTTCTTTCTACCTTACTCTTACTTTTTTTCTTCCTCTCTGGATTCCGTCTCTCAAGCTTCCAAAAGCCAATTTTCTAAAACTACAGGTCTTGAAGGAGCATTCAGACACCTAGCATTTACTAAGTCTAAGCTTTGAGAAGTTTCCCATAACAAGCCCACAAGTGGAAGACAATACATTGAACAATGATTGTTTCGAGTCTTGAAAGTCAGGACACAGAACTAGGGTTCACTGATGGGAATGGTTTTCTATTTTCTTCAATTCACTTCATCTATTGTACACAGGTACAGTACAGCACAAGGATGTAGCCATTGTTAAGAGTGATTGATAATTGAAAGCTTCATTGTGAATTTTAGAGTGCCACACCAGAAAAGGAAGATCTGAGAAACCTAAATTATTAATATATTCATTACACATATCATATTGGTTAATATGAAAATCATAGCTCTCTTTACAAGCCATTCTTGTATAGATTCTCCTCACCTCATACCTGGATTGTTGCAATAGTCTGCTTGTCTGTCTCCCTAAGTCTTATCCCTATTCCAATCTATTCTCCACTCATCTTTCTAATTGATATTCCTGGAGAACAGGCGCATACACACACACACACACACACACACACACACACACACACACACACACATACACACACACATGCATGCACAATTAAAAGACAATAGTGACTCCCTATTGCCTCTAGGATCAAAGATAAAATTCTTTATTTGATTTTTAAAGCCTTTCCTAGCCTTGTTGCTTCTTACCTCCCCAGTTTTCTTATACTATGGTTCCTTCCAAATACTTTGTGATCCAATGACATCATTCTCCTTGCTATTGATCAAACATAACATTACTGATTCTGGGGATTCTTTCTGGTTGTCCTCCATGCATCAAATTCTCTCCTTCCTAATCTTCACCTCCTGGTTTCTTTGCCTTCAAGTCTCAGCTAAAGTCCTACCTTCTACAAGACTTTCAACTACTTAGCTTGAAACTTAGTGACTTTCCTCAGAGATTATTCCCTCTCTCCAACCAATGCAAACTCTTTGAAAGCAGTGGTAGTCACTGGACAATCTGAAAAGTGATTAAAGAATATATCATTAAAATTTCATGTAGATTACAAGTGAAATTAGAGAATTATGTTAGTTCTATTCCTGTGCTGAAAAGTTTCATGTATAACAGATAGAGAATAGTTTTCAAAGCCAGGAAGCTCTGGATTCAAGTCTTGTTTCTGACATAAAATGACTTTGAGTCTGAGTAGGTCCTTTAATCCCTCAGTGACCCAAACTCCAGAACTATCGATTGAAGAAAAGATTTGCTAGTTTTAAGGCAGGAGGAAGAAGAAGAGAAAGAAGTAAAGGAGGAGGAAGAGAAGAAGAAAGAGAGGAAGAAAAAGTAGAACAACAATAAGAAGAAAAGAACAAGAACAAGAAAAGAAGGGAAAAGGAAGAAAAAGAAGAAAAGAAGGAAAACAAAAAAGTGGAAAAGGATGAAAGGAAGAAGAGGAGAAGAGGAAAAAAGAAGAACAAGATTAAGAACAAGAAGAGAAGGGGGATGAGGAAGAAGAAGGAGAAAAAGGACAAGAAGGAGGAGAAGGAAAAGGAAGAAGAGGAGGAGGAGGAGGAGGAGGAAGAGGAGACTATGGAGTGTTAAGCTATTCTAAGTGATATACATACATTATCAGATTTAAAACTCACAATACCCGTGAGTTAGCACAACTTATTAGATGTTATCCTCATTTTACAGAAGAATAAACTGAGGATAAGATAGATCAAGTGAATTGTCCTGGGTTATATGCTAATAAGTAACAGTCACAATTTGTATTATACCTTGTGACTTCAAATCCACTATAAAAATGCTAATAATGATCATAAAGTAGCAGGTATATGGAGCTTTAAGTTTTGCAAAGGACCTTATATATATCAAATCACTTTTGAACAATATAGTAATCCTGTGGAAAAAACTACATAAATGTCATTATTTATATTCTCAAGTGAAGAAATTGAGAATCAGAGTTGAATGACTAGCCCACGTTCCCACAGCTAGCAAGTTTTAGAGACAGGATTTAACCCTAGAGCTTCCTAAAAATAAGAGAAGGAATCCATCACTGGAAATATTGCCCAGGGGAAAGCATGTTGTGTGAGAGTCAGGACTGACCAGCTACACTTTGAGTTACTTGGAGGGCAGAGGATATGAAGTTGCAGAAGAAGATGTAACAGTGGGCCAAGGCCAAGGTCACTGGAGCCTAACTCAGGAACTCTTTTAAAATTAAAAAATCAAAAGAGAAACAGACAGATTTTAAAAATGTTGAAGAGATTGCAGGGGAAGGGACATGGAAGTGGGACAAGAGAAAGACAGATGAGAAACAGTGGAAGAAATTGTCTATGAGTTCTAACATCTCTTTCATTAATTATACCCCAAATTTACTATCCACAATTCTGAAAACTCCATCCATTTAATTTTAATCAAAACCCACTTTTGATAGTGTTTTTGGCACTAAGTTATTTGCTTCTTTTGTTTGACATTTAAAGCCCTTCACAAATAGGTTCCAATCTCCCTTTCAATCCTTATTATACATTGCTCTTCTTAATTTATTCCATCATCCAGCCAGACTTATCTTCATGGTGTTCCTTACACACAATACGACATCTTCTACCTGTATCCATTTGCACAAGCTAAACTTTATGTTTGGAATATGGAATATATTCTTTTCTTTACCTCCACCAAGAATATCTGGTTTTCTTCAAAGCTCAGCTCAAGCATTACTTTTTACATTGAGGCCTTTTCTGATCCTTTCATTTGCCAGTAGTGACTTTCCCTCAAAATTATCTTATACTTAATTATTTATTTTATGTACGTATATATGTATATGTGTCGATACACACACACACACACACACACACACACACACACACACACACACATCACTCTCGGGGAATCTAAGAGAGAGGAAGGCCTCCAGAAAACTAGCTGAGCCTCAAGTGAAGGAGATAAGATTTGGAAAGAGACAGTAAAGGACTTTAACTCCTGACTGGATTTGGAATTATTGAACTGAACTGAAATTATGTTCCTCCAGAAGCTCCCCAAGAGATCTGCCCCCAAGAAAACGATTACAATTTAGAGAAACAGAACATTACAATACACAATATAAATGGATCTGTACAATATACATATCTTGAACTTATATATTTATACATATATATGTGTGTATGCATATATATGTATATGTGAATATGTATCTATATGTGAGCATATTCTTCAGTCTTTCTTAGTAGAATTTAAGCTCTTCGAGAATGGGTACTTTTCACACAAAATCAATACAGACAAGATTAGAAAGTAAGCAAAAAACTGGGGGAAATTTTTTCATCCAAAGATTCTGATAAAGGTCTCGTTTCTAAAATTATATAGAAAGAATTTACTCAAATTTATAAGAATTCAAGCCATTCTCAAATGGATAAATGGTCGAAGGATATGAACAGACAATTTTCAGATGAAAAAATTAAAATCATTTCTAGTCATATGAAAAAATGCTTTAAATCATTATTGGTCAAGGAACTGCAAATTAAGACAACTCCAAGTTACTACTATACACCTCTCAGATTGGCTAAGATGACAGGAAAAGATAATGATGAATGTTGGAGGGAATGTAGGAAAACTGGGACACATACATTGTTGGTAGAGTTGTGAACTGATCCAACTATTGTGGACAGCAAATTGGAACTATGCCCAAAGAGCTAAGAAGCAGTCCATACCCTTTGCTCCAACAGTGTCTCTACTGAATCTATCCCAAAGTACTTAGTAAATGGTTATTACTTCTTTAATTAATGAATGCTTCTGATCCTCAGAAAAAAAAGTTTTCATTTCAACTTTTGAAATATTTTAATGCTTTAAGGACCATATAGATATAAGTACTTGTTCCTCAAACAAGGCAAAGGAAGACATTTTTGATCCTACAGCCAACTTAATGACAAGAGTCTCTAAGATATACCTAAAATTTGAGAAGGTAGTAAAATTAGCCTTTCTTGAAATGGCCCCTCTGTCCAGAAACTCACCAGTCAGGAGAGCAGGATATTTCTTCCTTGGTTAAGTATGATCTTTGTATATTTGAAATTTATTCTAGTTCTCTGGTAGAATCTAAGCTAGCATTTCAAAAGGTTGTGGGTGGGGGAAAACACAAACACTTTGATAACACCTTTTATTTCTCACTTGAGAGAACAACCTAAGATCATTCTCTTGACATTAATCAGACAATTTAAGAGGCAACATTCTCTGAGATGATTTATGCCCATATCAGGTGACAAACCTGTAAATGTTAATTATTTATTATTTTTTTACTTTTGTCCCTAAAACTAGAAGAAAAAGTCATCTAGTTGGAACATCAGATATTTGGGCCTTACTGTGTGAAACTTCCTGAGAACCTTGCTGGGATATGCAAATTCCTTGGCTATCAAGAGGAATCTCATAAAGAATGAATGTGCTGAAACAATGGAGAGTTTTGGAAATGATGAATTCTATTTCCAGGAATCCCATCATAGGACCAAAAATATTGTTGAAATTTATCATGTGATTGTAGCCTACAATTCTGTACAAACCCTGTGTGTTTTGGCAGGTAATAATACCATCTCTTTTCAACTCTGTTTCCTCATTTTTATGTGAGAAAAAATAAAATCAGGTAAATCATTCAACAATGTTGAAAAACTATTCAGTTAGTGTGGCCTTTGGTGAACACAGAGAGAAGTGTTACTAGTATATCAAACTCAAGGCCAAAAGTTGCCTGCAGAACTCAAGTGCAGCCAAACCAAATGAAAACCTAATTGGGAAATGTTTTAACAAAATCAATAAAAATACAATACAATATAGATGTATTCATTTGTGGATTTTCTAAGTAAATTTGCAGCCTGCAGGATTCCATTTCTATATAAGTTTGAAAACACTGTAACTAGAAGAAGGATACAAATAATCCAGAAGTCAAAATAATTTGCTCCAACTAGCTTAGGATCCATATACACCATGGCTAGGACTACTCCAATCATTGAAACCATTGATTTCTTTGCATGTGGTGCACAGTGTCTCTGTGCAAAGTATAATACCTCTCTTATGTGTCTATTATACACTTTTGTAAATTGTATCTATTGGTGAATGATCCCTGCAACAAAAGCTATAAACCCCTTTTGCCCTCCAGTGATTATTTCTATCTTCTCTAATTTCTTCCTCTTAACTCATGTATATGTCATTCATGGCTCAGAGAGCTTTGCTCTGAACTCAGTTGACAGCCAGATTCAAACTAGGAGATGGCTTCCCAGAAGGGAAGAATTTTCCCCCTTTTGGGGAAATTCTTTACCATAGAACTTGTACAAGGATCATGTTTAAAGTCTCCCCAAAAAGGAAATAATAGATGAAGTACTTTTAGAAAAGGTAGCTTTGGTGTACAAAATAGATGTTGGGAATATTACCACCATTTATTTCTTCCATTTCAGGATAAACATTTAAAGCTCAAAAAACAAAAGCACACATTAAAAAATATTTATGTAATTCTGTCTCCTATCCAAGATGAGTGGGGAAGGAAAAGCCTGTGCTTCATGCTGTGTATGGATAAAAGCTGTATTCTCATAAAATATATGCTAATAATAATAATATAATAATAATTTGATAAACATTTATTAAGTGCCTGCTATGTGTCAGGAACTGTGCTAAGCTCTGGGAATACAAAAAGATGCAAATGACAATCCACCACTCTTAGTATACTCTGCTAGTAGATAAAGGCAACGTGAACTAATTGACCTCATCCAAACAAGTCACAAAGTCCATTATCCATAAAAGACTCTGTGATCCCTTCAGTTTCAGAATTATCCAGTTGGTGGACATCTTCTCTAAGAAATAATGTGCTTGCCAGGAGTAATGTAAATCAACAAACATTATTAAATGTTTATTATGTGCCAGGAACTGTACTAAGTTCTAAGGATACAAGTATAAGCAAAAGACATAATCCTGTCCTCCAAAAGCTTACATTCTCATGGGGAAAGAGATCAGACAAAAAAAAGCACAAAGGATCGGGAAGATGAAGGAAAGGAAGTACCCAAATGAGTGATAGTAAATAAGTCTACAATATTTCTTAGTGAAAAATTAAGACTTAATTATCTTAGGGACCCTATTCAAGTGGAGGTTCTGGGAGGAACCATACAATCAGAGAGTGGGTAGAGTACTTCCAAGGAGTGAAATCAAGGGCTAGTATGATCTTCCAGAGTTTTCTCGGCTATCCTAGAGAAATCTGGACTTATTTTTGGCAGAAAAAAGAACCTTTTGCTGGGCAGATGGCCCTGACACAGGAACCCAGTTTAATTTTGCATTTTGGAAAGTTTCTTCATCACTTTCTTCAGTCTGGGAAATCAACAAAATAATGAACCAAACTCTGGTTTATAGCATTTGCCAACTTTTCTCAAACTTATAAGGTAGCTCCAGAAGCTGGGAATGTCTATGCATGGAATACTCTCTCCTTGTTCCTCATTTCTATGTCTTCTGTAGAAGAAAAAACATATATATTAATACCAATATTGTAATCTGTGCTTTTTTACCTCAAGTCTGCCAGAAGCAATTTTATTATTTTGCCATCCTTCTATATCCAAGATATTTTTAGTTGAAAGAGAGAGAGAGAGGTCCAAACTGGCACAGTTTCTCATGTCCTCCCATATAATTCAAATCTGCTCTAAGAAGATTACTAAGCATTTATAGAAATCATAAATAAGTAAAGATAAAGTTTGGATTAACGTTCCATCCCATCCTTTCTGAACCACTTCTGAAATGTATATGGAGAATACAACTGAATAGGAGGCAGAGAAGGTGATTCTCTTTCAAAGGAAAAAAAAAGCATTTCTCTTGGGTCATCTTGGTGTGGTGAGGGCACACAAGCCATTTAGACTTAGTTAAGAATTATCTGTATTCATTTTTGTTTAAAAATCCTTTTGTGTCTTTGACCCATTACCTATCTTTCTTAGGGGCTTTTTTAAAAATCTAGAAATAGCTCTGATGAGAAATAGTATTTCTTAATAATTCTAGGAAAAATACAAAATAAGTTTTTAATATGGTTCCAAGCTTTTCTCAAGACTCAACTCAAATAATATGTTTTGCAAGAGGGCTTCCTCCACTCCCTCCTTGTTCTTCCTTCCTCCAAAGATTGCTTCCAATTTATACCATATATAGCTTGTAAAAAGTAGTTGTTTGTGTGTGTCTCCCCCATCAGAGGGCCATTTTCAGTCATCCTGATCCATATCTTGCCACTGGCCCTCTCTGGAGGAGAGTAAGGCTGCTGACTACACAGCTCTCCCTCATTTAAATCCAATTCACTTGCAAGTTATGATGTCACTTTCATGATGTCATGGTTCCCTTTAAAATTGAAGGACAAACAACAATCTGAAAGTAGTTGTAGCTATCCCACTGGGGGCCCAACTTACCACTTAGGCTATACAGCTCCCTTTTTTTTTCTTCCTCTCCCTCCCTCCTTCCTTCCCCTCTTCTTTCCTTCTTTCCATCATTCCCTTCTTCCTTTCTTTCTGCCTTCCTTCCTTCCTTCCTTTTTTCCTTCCATCCTTCCTTTGCACTCTGCCTTTCTTAATTCTCCCCTTTTCTGCTCCCTCTTTCCATATAGGGTATCCAATCCTTACCTGTAAGTGCTCAACTCAAAGGAATGTCGATTTTGATCACTGAAATGTCACAAAATACCTTGGGTTTACAGACTAGATTTATTTTTTTAAGGATCGTGCCCTTCTTTTCAACAACAAAATGATGCAAGCCAGTTCCAATGGAATTGTGATGGAGAGAGCCATCTGCATCTAGAGAGAGGACTATGGGACTGAATATGGATCACAACATAGGATTTTCACTCTTTTTGTTGTTGTTTACTTGCATTTTGTTTTCTTTCTCATTTTTTTCCTTTTTAATATGATTTTTCTTGTGCAGTATGACAATTGTGGAATTATGTATAGAAGAATTACACATGTTTAATATGTATTGGATTACTTGCTATCTAGGGGAGGAGGTGAAGGGAGGGAGAAAAATTGGAGCACAAGGTTTTGCAAGGATGGATATTGAAAACAATCTATGCAAATGTTTTAAAAATAAAAAGCTTTTTAAAAAAAAAAAAAGAACCACACCTCAAACCCAAATCACTCTGACTCTCAAACATCAGACAACAATAGATTTCAATTAACTTGATCATTATTTGGGCCCTGATAGCTCAGATTGAATGTAAATAAAAATTGTTTCTGTTTTGGCCAGAAACTCTGAAGTGGTCATTCTTTGTTTTATTTCTTACCTAGTCTTACTCAAAGAATGGGCACCTGGAAAAGGCTTTAACCTAAAAAGGCCAAGATCTCCTTCTATAGCTAGGACCATTTCCTGTCATCCTGATCTATATCTTGCCACTGGACTCAGATGGCTCTAGAGGGGAAAGTGAGACAGGTGACCTTGCATAGCCTTCCCTCTCTTAAATCCAATTCATTTGCAAGTCACAGCATCTACCTTCCCAATGTCATGGTCGTCTTCAGGAAGGAAAGACAAACAACAACTCTGATCAGAATGTGATCTCTTTTAGTTTAGAGACTGTCTTTGTCCTTTCTTTGTGTCTTCAGCATTTAGACCAACTAATTTCTCAGTATTGTCATTTAGCGATCTGTATTCTGGGAAACATAAAGCAGAAAGAACATCCAGGGACTTAAGACTTGCTGAAACAAATACAAGTTTTACTGCCAAGTACCCATAGCCACCATTGCTATCATATGTAGGAAGGGAGAGAAATCCCTTTACCCATAGTTTGAAATCCAAGGGAGAGTACACGTAAGTCCAAATTTTTTAGTTAATATGTTTTAGTCATGTTTGACTCTGTGATCACATTTGGAGGGGTTTTTTGTTTGTTTGTTTGCAAAGATACTTCAATGTTTTGCCATTTCCTTCTCTAGCTCATTTACAGATGGGGAAGCTAAGACAAGAGTTAAGTTACTTGCTCAGAGTCACCCAGCTACTAAGTGTCTGAGGCCAGATTTGAACTCAGGGAGTTCTCTTCCTGACTCCAGGCTCAATACTCTATCCACAGTGATACTTAGCTGCCCCATTTACAGAGTAAATGGAAAGTAATATAAAAGGAAGACATATGTGGGATGAAAACTGGAAAAGGCCTCTTAAAGAAGAAGGATTTGTATTGTCTTTTTTTTAATCTAGATTTTTGTTTGTTAGTTATATTAATAATCATAATTATCTTATTAAAACAATATCTGGTATTTATATAGTTCTTCAAGATTTCCAAAGTACTTAACAAATATTGTCACATTTAATCCTCAAAACGATCTGGAAAGTTACAGGCTATTGTTATCCTCATATTACAGATGAAGGATCTAAAGCAGACAGGAGTCAAGGGACTTGCCCAGAATCACACAGATAATAGATGTCTGAGGTTGAATTTGAACTAGATATTCTTGACTCTTGCTCTAGTATTCTATTCACTGTACTGGGCGACTGCTTAGTATTATTTATAATAAAAATCTTAATTATTGTCACTGTTATTTTGTTTATCTAGCATTTTTTAAAGATTCAGATAGAAAAGATCAGAAGACAAATTATTCTGCTATTATACTTTAAATTTAATATTCTATAAAATAGGAGGGCAAAATGACTGATTTTGTAACTAAAAAGCATATTGGTATTTAAGTTTGTCATTTACATTCTCACTAAAACCATATGTAGGACAATTCCAACAACAGAGAGAAAACAAGAGTAAACATACCCTGCCTTATTCGCTCTTTGTCTAATTTATTCTTGTAGGTCTCTATATTTTGAAACCTTTTTTTTATTTCATGTAGTTTGGAGATTACTAATTGCAACAGCTATTTAAAATACTCTTTTATTAATGTTATTTCCAAGAAGTCTAAAGCAATAGTTTTCTGAAATAATGCTCCAATTACATTATAATTTATTTCTTGAATTCCTAAGGGTGTTTTGGGATTTGCGTTTATAGTATTAGGATCTGTCATATGTTTGTTTCTAAATAATAATGAACTCCTAGTGTATAATTCTTTTTAAAAAATTTATTTTATTCTGAACTCAAATGAGCATTTCCATAATATATTAGAATAGGAAAAAAAGATAGTTGCACATGAAATTGCAAAGCTATTATGTACAACTTTCTATTCCTTTTTAAATATATGCCATTACCATGTGGTAATTCTTAAAGTCTCTCAAGAACTTTAAAATTGATTGTATAATATGGGAGACACTGGCACAGGACTGTGCAGCATGGCATGTCCTCATCAGAGAAGGTATTGTGCTCTATGAGCAAGCACAGTTGAATTAGCTCAGAAGTAATGTAAGATACACAAAGTTAAAGAATCCACCCCAATGTTCATAGAAACTGTATGTGCCTGACCTGTGATAGAACATTCTGAGCTTGTATTAGTCTGATCAACCACAGGCGGCCACACTAACTTACAGTTATTAATGATATCATTTTGGTCCATTGTGAGAATGAAGGACCCTCCAGAGATAGTTACCATTATACACAAATATGTAAACATATACATGTAGGTTTGTGTGTGTGTGTGTGTGTGTGTGTGTGTGTGTGTGTGTGTGTATATATATATATATATATGTGTGTGTGTGTGTGTGCGTATGTAAATATATAATGTGTATATATCTATATGTGAGTATGTAAAACCAGTCTATACATCTATTTATCAGTCCTTTCTTTGAATGTATACAGTATCTTCCTTATAGGTTCTTTGTAGTTAATTTTGGTATTTATAATAGTCAAAAAAACTTAGTCTATCAAAGTTATTTTTTGTAGTTCTTTTTTTAAATTTTAATTATACTTTTTATTTACCAGATATATGTATGGGTAATTTTACAGCATTGACAATTGCCAAATCTTTTGTTCCATTTTTCCCCTCCTTCAGATGGCAGATTGACCAATACATGTTAAATAAGTTAAAGTATAAATTAAGTACAATATATGTATACATGTCCAAACAGTTGTTTTGCTATACAAAAAGAATAGGATTTTGAAATAGTGTACAATTAGCCTGTAAAGGAAATCAAAAATGCAGATGGACAAAATAGAGGGATTGAGAATTCTATGTAGTGGTTCATAGTCATCTCCCAGAGTTCTTTCGCTGGTGTAGCTGGTTCAGTTCATTGGAACTGATTTGGTTCATCTCATTGTTGAAGATGGCCACGTCCATCAGAATTGATCTTCGTATAATATTGTTGTTGAAGTATATAATGATCTCCTGGGCCTGCTCATTTCATTCAGCATCAGTTCATGTAAGTCTCTCAAGGCCTTTCTGAAATCATCCTTTTGGCCATTTCTCAAAGTTATTTTTTAAAATATTATTGCTACTACAAAGCTCTCTTGGTTCTGCTCATTCATAAAGCTAAGAAAGGATGTGGAGGTGAGAAAGAAAAGCATTCCATTCAAGGGGACAGCCCATTTAAACTCACAGCTAATAAAAAGACCAAAGATGGAGTGTCGTATACAAGGAATATTGAATAGGGTAATATAGATGGATCATAGATTATGTAAAGTAGAAGAAGTTTAAGAAGATCAGAGAGGTAAGAGGGGGTCAAATAATCAAAAACTTCAAAAGAGAAGCAGAACATTTTATACTTTAGAATAATAGATAATAATGAGAAACTAGAGTTTATAGAATAGGAAGGAGACCTAGTTAGACCTTCATTTTAGGAAAATCACTTTGATAGTTAAGTGGAATGAGGAGAAACTTGAGCCTAGAGGCTAATTAAAAGTCTATAATATTATTCCAGATGAGAGGTAATGAAGTTTTGACAACAGATGAACTACGTAAGGTTATTATGAATGAGAAGTTGAATGATACTCACTTTATGAGCCTAGGTGATTGAAATGATAGTTCATGCCCTCAATAAAAATGAAAAAATTAGGAAGAATGGATAGGAAAAGATAATGGGTTCTATTTTGTACGTGTTGAATTTGAAATGCCTACATAGCATCCAGTTTGATGGATATCCAATGATTATGGAGGCCTGGAGCTCGAGGGAAATTGGGAGAATCATCATAGAGAGGGTAATTGAACATTAGGAGCTAATAAGATCACCAAGATAAACAATTGAGATGGAAAAAAAGAATAGGACCCTAGAAGACTGCATATCTTTGAATGGACATTGTCTCAGAAAAATTGAGATCTAGGAAAGACCTTGACTTTGAAAGTCCAAGGTCATCCATTGCATCACAGGCCAGTTGTTTTGACTTTTGTCTTATCAATGGACTCTGGAAGAGAGGGTAAGGCTGATGATTTTGTGCAACTCTTCCTCATTTAAGTCCAATTCACACATGAGTCAAGACATTATCCTGTGATATCATTGGAACTCTTCAAAAGTTAAAGGAAAAAATAAATTAAAATTTTAAATTAAGAAAAAACAATTTTAAGAGGAACTGAGGAAAATCTAACCAGCAAGGAAACAGGATTAAAGAATAATGAAAGGTTTAAAGAGAAGGAGAAAAGTAGAAACTGTTGTGGAGCCCAATTCTCTTTCTGAAAGCAAGCAACTATACCTTCTATAACATTCCTCAGTCCCTGTTTACACCCTTTTTGTGATTTTATGATTTATTATTAACTTAAGGATGGAGTGGTTAATAAGAGAAAAGGGAATTAAAAACTTGCTATATACCAGACTCTTTAAGCATTTTACAAATATTTTCTCATTTGCTCCTCACAACAAATTAATGAGGCAAGTGCTATTATTATTTCTCTTTTACAGAGGGAGGAAACTAAGGCAGATAGAGATTAAATGACTTGCCCAAAGTCATATAGCTTGCAAAAATGTTAAGGCTGCATTTGAGCCCAGGTGTTATTGATTCCAGGCCCAATGTTTTATCTACTGTACTTATAGAGAGCTGAGGCCAGAGAAAACTCAATATCTGGGGTTTGGGAAGAGGGACTTGCAAGCTTATTTTCATTTTGTTGTTGCTATTCAATCATTTTTAGTTATGTATGTTGGCATGTACAGTATGTTGGTTCATAACCCTATTTGGTATTTTTCTTGACAGGGATATTGGAATTTTTTTGCCATTTCTTTCCTCATCTCATTTTACAGATGAAGAAACTGAAGCAAACACAGTTCAGTGACTTGCCTGGGATCACCCAGATACTGTCTGAGACCACTTTTAAATTCAGAAAGATGTCTCACTTTCTTCCAAGCCTAGTACTGTATCAACAATATTACCTAACCGCTATTTAACAATGATTTGATCTGTCAAACTAACATGTATTGAATAGAATACAATAGATGAACTCAGACTAGAAGTTTAAACCCAAACTGACATCAAATAGCTTCTTAAACCTGTCAAGAGACAAAGGTAAGAGTGGCATCTGTAGGGCCCCATACTGCACAAAAATTTAAGAATGGAAAACTTTAATAAAACTGGAAAGGAGCTTAGGGACTTTAACGAGTCTCACAACTATCCCTTGATATAGGATCATCTTAATGAGCTGCACTTCCCTTGCAGCAAGCTTATAAACTCAGAATTACTATCAACAATCCAAAGGGCTTCCAACAGAAAAATATCTCTAATGGGCTCCAAGTTTTTTCATCCAACTTCAAAGAGTCTGTAATATAGTGTCATAAGGAAACATCACTAACTGCGTCTCAAGCTCCAACAAGAAAGCTCACACACATTCTTATCAAAACCATCTGCGGGCTAGATAAGAGTCAGTTCTCTCGAGGATAAAAGATCACAGGCAAATTCACAATGGAACTCAGAAAGATCTTGGGATCTTGTAGAAGACTCTACTTTCATCTATAATTGTTATTCCAACCTGACATCTGAGGGGTTTTTTTAGATAGCTACATGACTCAGTAAGTAGAATGCTGGACATTAGGTCAATCATTTACAATCTCCCTATCTCAGTTTCTACATAAGTAAAAAGAAATTTTTTTAATTCAGTAGTATCTAAGATTCCTTCAAGATTTAAATCTATGGTACAATTAGCCCTCTGTCTACAACTCCTTATCCCTAATCTAGGACCCTCTAGAATACTAAATTTCTTTATATTTCATTTCATCAAGCATCTTTGGCTTTATTTTAGAAAGAAGAAAAAGAAGGTTATAAGCAAAAGGGAAATGAAAAAGATTTGCAAAAATCATTTTAAAATGTTTTATCCATCAAAGAAAATGGAATCATTATATTTGAACCTTAACATCACATCAATAGACATGCTTAGAAAGAGAAGGTAAAAATGACACCAGAGAAAACAAAGTTGGGGAAAACAGCTGGATTAGACCCAGTATATAGAAAAGAAATCCATAAGGATCCATAAAGATCCAAAAGGAAACAATTGTTAGGGTGTTAAAGGACCAATACTACAAGTAATCTGAAAAAAGGGAAAGTTTGTATTTTGGGGGTTTGCAGAATTCTGAGAAGATGGCAGAGTAGGAAAGGAAGGACAATGTGAGGACTCAGAGATCTGAATCCAGGAAGATTGAGGGATCTTCAGCCAATAAGGAATGCCAGGCCCAGATGTATTGCTGAGATGAGCCCTGCATAAGAAAGAATCAGCACACCTTGTGAGTGCAGAAGCAGTAGGAAGGGATGCTGCTGGCTGGGGGGCACTTCCAGGTAGGTAGAGTTCTTGGTTTTGGGTTTCAGGCAAGAGGGGAAAACAGAAATGAAGTTAAAGGTTCCATCCTCCCAACCCAGGACTACAGGTAGTTACCTTAATAAATTATCATTTTAAAAAAAAGAGTAGACAAAAGGGAAAGAACCCAACCATAGAAACTTACTATGAATGGGGAAGACCAGGATTTATTTTCAGAGGAGGACATTGAGGGAGGAAAAGCCTTTCTTAGTTAAATGGTTACCTTCCCAAAAAGAATTTATAGAAAAACTTAAAAAAAAAAAAAAAAAAAAAAGGACTGAGATTTAGGAGAAACTTAAAAAAGAAGAAGAAAATAAAAAAGGAGAAGAATCAACCAAGAAAAACAAAAATATTATGAAAAGACAGTCAACCAACTGAAAAAGGAGATCTAGAGTCTTAAAAGAAGAAAACGAGGGGTAAACAGGCTTTTATAAATAATGGCTGACAATGGACAATATCTTTACTCTTTTATAATTAACTAAAATATGAAAAGAATAAAAGATCTTTTTGTGCTTATTATTTGTTGATTTTTTAAAGCATTTGATTCAGTTGAATAAAATGTTTCTTTCCACATACATCTGCAATATGTATCTCCCATTAGTATACCAAAGTAATTCAAGATTTTTCTGGAAACTCTAATAGCAAATGACCCTCTCTGATAATAAATATCAATTAAGTCATTATGTAAAGTGATTTACAGAAAAGATGGACATCATTGTGATAAAGTATATTCAATGTAGTGGCCACATGGAAGAGGAAGATCTTCAGATATTCCTGTTTGTGAATGAAATTGGGACATGAAATTTGTTCTGCTTAGTACCAGAGGCCAGATGAGAATCAATGGTTGGAAGTTGCAAAGAGACAATTTTAGTTTTGATATAATGAAAAACTTTCTTACAAAAAGAGCTCTCTAGAAACAATAATACTTGTTGCTTTGGGAGATGAGTTGTGACCATATATTCCTGATTTTTCATATATGTATATATATATATACATATTATTTACATGCCCACTCTTAGCATGTATGCTTCTCCACCCCCTTCCTTGTCTGTGTTCTACTAGCTAGATGGTTGGTTACCTGTCAGGTATGTGGTAAAAGAAAATTTTTAAGCTATTCATTGAACTAATGAATTTCTTCCAATTTTGAAAAACTGTGAATTAAGCAGCCCCACTCTTTCCCTGTCAAAAAATGTCTTACAGAAGGTTCAGTTTGCTTCTTTCTGTTTTTGTTTCTCCATCTCTGTGTTTATATATCTCTTTTCCTCTCTCCCTCTTTTTCCCTCCCTCCCTCAATTTCACTCTTGCTCATGACACATACCAATGACTAGTCTTCTGGAGGATGTAATTCCTTTTGGCTCCCCCCCCAAGCCACCCTCCCCCCAAAAAACCCTCACAAATAATTTATGTTCAGTTATGCCTCTTTAAATAAGAATTTTCTTTTTTTTGTGATATTCTTCAGTACTTATCCAATCTCTTAATTATCCTCCAAGAAGGTAACCATAAGATGCAGTTGTGATGTTTCTCAATTAGCTACATATCTTTGCCTTCTTTTATTTTTTAATCCTGAACCATATTTTTCAACATAGTTTTCATGATCCTTTCCTGTGCTCATCCTCATATTGAAATCACCAAGTATCAAAGTATATGTTATCTTAATTTCAAGGATCTTTTGATAGAATAGCTTTTCTTAATCCTTTACAATAGATGTTGATGAATAAGATGCAATTATCTTCATGGTGGTCTGCCTTCTTATTTTCATTATAAGCACTGAAATGTTGTTTTATTTTTGCCTTTAGGCACACTATGATAGCATCTCTGCCAGGTCCTTTATTTGAATCTCTGAATATAACCCATGAACCACCTTTCCAATGAGGTTCAATTTCTTTATATCTCCTGGTATAATCCGCAACAAGATTGTCAATATATAAGCTAGAATAAGAGTCCAAAGGCTCATTTAGAGGCCTTGTGACTCTATATCCTTGGTTTTTTCAAGAAAAAAGTCATGAGGCTCTGGATGTGACAAGCACTGGATAATATTTAAAAAAAAAAAAAGGTGATAATATCCTAATGGGCCTAAAAATGACTGTTGCTGGTATAGGAAACATTTCCAAAACAATTATATGTGTCAAATGAACCATTTGCTTGAGGAAAAATCAAAATCAACATTGTTATCAAAAATGAAAATAGATAAAGACAAGCAATTAATACAACTCCAATCTGTCCTATTTTTTTAAATGGGAAATGGATGAAAGAATAGATATCTGCACTGACCAACACCATTCTTAAAGAAGCTTAACTGATATAAACACTTTTCCACAAAGAGACCAAAAGAGACTAAAAACTTCAATAAAGCTTTGATGGAATATTTAATCTTCTTGCCAAGTAAGAGATAAGGCAGCCAAGGACAACATCAATTTAAAATACAAACTCATTTGTGAAATCTTATGAAGGCTCATAGAAGACTATGAGCAATATTGTCTCATAAAATAGAAAAAGGCAGTAGATGGAAAAAATGGTTTTATAGAAAGTTTGGCAAGAGACTCATTAAGCCAAATCATCCCAAGAGCATATAAAGATTAAACTGGAAGGAGGACAAGAAACAGTAAAAATGGAAAAGAAATGTCAAGTACACCCTAACATGGCAGGAGAGCTGCCACATTTGACTCTAGCATAGAGTCCCCAAAGTACACCATGAGGAAGTAGAGATGACACTAAATAAACAAATATAGGAAAAGCAGCTGGAGTAGACCAAGTACTTTTGTTGTTGCTGAGTTTCAGTCATATCCAATTCTTTATGACCTCATTTGGGGTTTTCTTGGCAAAGATACTAGAATGGTTTGCACTTTCCTTCTCTAGCTCATTTTACACATGAAGAAACTGAAACAAAGTTAAGTGGCTTGCCCAGAGTTACCCAACTAGTAAGTGTCTGAGATTAGATTTGAACTCAGGAAGATGAGGCTTCCTGACTACAGACTCAGTACTCTATTCACCTACTTGCCCCTATGATCAGCACAGAAACCAAATAAAAGCTTTTTGTCAACCCCCAAATCATTCTCACTGCTTTCTCAGGGACTCAGCACCTACCAATTATTTTTTTTTTAACAAGGGCACTTTAACGTAAATGTTGGCACTTCCTCACTCTGATCTTTCAATTCTCTGATTGCATTTTAAAGCCATGTGGAGTATGACTGGCTAAAACTCAAAAGCTGGAATCAAGAAGACCCAGCTTCATATCTTATCTGCATCATTATGTGACCCTGGACTAGTCCCTTAATTCCTCTGTACCTTATCTGTTTCCTTATTTATAAAATGAGCCTGGGAGGCGGGACAAGAGGGTCATACTAAATGTTCTCTAAGGTCCCTTTCCTTTTTACATCTATTATACTTAATTACTGTTCCTTTACTCCATCACAGCCACATACAAAAATAGTCATGCCCTTTATTTCACTATTACCAAGATATTGTACTTTCAGGATCAAGGAATCTGAAATCCTCCCTCAGACTATATAACCTCTTATTCTTCAATCTCTTTCTGCCTCATTCCTCCTAAATCCATTGGCATCTTCACAATTACCTCCAACATCTTTACTCTTCAATAATTCCCAGACTATTTCTATTGTGGTTCAGTTTCCTCTTCCCTAGACACTTATTAAAGAGCTTAGCCTAAAAAGGCTGAGGTCTTCTATTGTATTCAGGGCCATCTCCAGTTGTTCTGATCCATATCTTGCCACTGGACCCAGATGTCTCCAGAAGAAAAACTTAATCTACTGAACAACCTATATTTAACCAGGTCAATATGATAGTGGCCTCTACTTGCAAATCCCTTGTTTCTTTGTCTTCTTATTGCTGGTACATTGCCAAACCCAAATCTGGAATAACTATCACCACCAGTTCCCTAGTTCTATTTCTATGCTGGAGAACGTCATGAACCTGTACAGATTAAATTCACTAAAATTGTATGTTTTCTCATTTCAATGGAACCTTCGTGGTAATAGGTCAATTCTTTTACTCCTTCCTCATTGATTCTCTATGACACCACAGAAGTGGTTTTAGACTTCTCCAATCCTCTCACATCACCCTCTCCTCACTTTTTCTTAGTCAAGGATCTTGCTTCATACTTTACTGAAAAAAAGTAGAGTGCTTCATTTTCTTCCCTTTTTTACATTGAAAAAACCCATCATACCATTCCTTCCTCCATAATTCATCTCTGATGAAGAAAGGTTCCTTCTCTTCACCAAGACCAACTTCATCATATGAATCTTTGATTTCACTCCCTCTCATCTTGTCCAGCAAATTATTCCCCACAATAATCTCTTTGTCCCCAATCTTTAATTTTTTCTTTTCTTCTCTTCTAACTAGAAACATGCTCAGACCCCTATTATTATAAAATCTTCATTTTTCTCCTACTTGAGAGTATTGAGAGAATACTCTCAAGCTATTCTTCTATATCTCTCCTTTGGTTGGGAGAAGTCCCAACTAAATTCTTAGAAAAACACTATCAACTCCAATTACTTCTACTTCCTCTAATCTCACTTATCTTTGCAATCTAATCTAATTACTCAACTATCCAAAGTTATTAGCTACCTCAATGACCAAAGTGATAATCTTTTGTCAATCTTTATATCCTTCTTGACCTCTTTGGAGCATTTAATACTGACCACCTCTTCTTCTGCATATGCTTTTCTCTCTTTTTTCTTAAATAATATTGCTTTCTTTGTTCTCCCTATTTGACTATGCCTTCTCTGTTTTCTTTACATCATTTTCTCTGCATCCTCATCCAAATCCTACTCCCCAACTATAAGCATGCCCCCAGAATTCTATTCTAGGCATTCTTCTCTATAATCTCTCTCAATGACCTCATCATAGATTTAGAAATCTAAGGGACCATGATAAATATTTAAAAGCAGGTTCTCAAAAAAAGAAAGAAAGAAAGAAAGAAAGAAAGAAAGAAAGAAAGAAAGAAAGAAAGAAAGAAAGAAAGAAAGAAAGAAAAAGAGAGAGAGAGAAAGAAAGAAAGAAAAGAAAAGAAATGTGCAAATAGTACTTTTAACTTTAACCTGTATTATTATCATTTCCTTCCATCCCTACAACTCTAGAGAATCCAAACCAACAACAAAATAAATCAAATCTTTATTTATAGTGTTTGCCAAAGTATACATTATCACACTGAAAATATAGTTCTCATGAACCCATTTGAGCCAACCTAATCACATCCCTGGATCTAAGGAAGGTCTTCAGAACAATGGGTGGATTTTCATTAATGATTAAGAAAAGATGATACACAAGAATCACACACAATGAAAAGGTACTGATAGATTGAGATCAGCGTAAGTGGCCACATTAATAATATGACAGATTCATATTAAACAGTAGTCAGCAGTCAATATGGTCATTTTGATAAAAACTTCTAGACTTGGAACTTCATATATATATGAATATAACCTTTAAAAGCTAAGGTATATGAATATAACCTTTAAAAGCTAAGGATCAGCTCTACAGCATAAGAACACTTCAGAATGGGATTTTTTGTGGATGTTTTTCCTTAGATTCAAAATGTCTTCATACCAAGTGTGAACATTCATGTGACAGAAAATTAGATCTTGTCAATCATTATGACACCAGGACATACAGCTATCAATCAAGAGTAGTGTAACTAATGTCTAGGAGTATGATACCAATCAGGGCTCTTTGTCAAGCAAGCTTTTATAGAAAATTATTATTTTATTGTTGTTGTTCAGTCACAGTCCCCATGGACCATATCAAACCAATCCTTGGCTTTGGGTTTTCTTGGAAAAGATACTGGAATAATTTGTCATTTCCTTCTGCAGTAGATTTAGACAAACATGTTAAGTGATTTGTCCAGGGTCATACAAATAATATCTGAGTACAATTTGAACTGAGATCTTCTTGACTCCAGGTCCAGAACTCTATCCACTGAGTCATCTAGCTATCTGGTCATTACTTTAGTAAATTGTTTAATTGGGTTAAACAAAAGGATAGTAAATGTGAGCAACAATAATTTAGAAGCCACAACCATCTCAGTTCTTTCCACTTGAATGACAAAATTTCATCTCAGTGGTCCCCATTAGAGGGGAAATAAATAGGAAGTTCCAGTACTTAATGGAAACCTCCCCATTTCTGACACACATGTGTAGTTTAGCCAGTCACTACAGTCACTTCTGGCTAAGAGTTGCTTCAGTTCCTATAGAAACATCTACCCCCAAATAAAGGCTCTCCATATACAAGAATTTGTTCTCCCTGTGACAACTTCCATGGACGTAGCAGGGTTTGGCTAACCTTTGCTTTACACTAGAGGTACAATAAAGACCTTTGATTCCAAGAGAAAAAGCGTACCAAGTTTCAACAAATGTCTCTTGTTCCATATTACCCAATATGGGTAATTTCTCTGAGCTTAAATCCAGAGGAATTTTTTTTCACCTAAATAATAGAATTTAAATTTTGGTCTTCTAATGCCAAACCCAGAATCTTTTCCACTCTGCCACTTTGCCTCTCATTTACCCTAAAAACAATCATTTTTGAACTTAACATTTCTCTTCCCTAATCAAATTATCACTCTTTGCAGGTGATATGATAGTATATTTAGAGAACCCTAGAGAAGCAACTAAAAAACTACTAGCAACATCCACAACTTTAGCAAAGTTGCAGGATTCAGAATAAATCCACAGAAATTATCAGCATTTTTATATATTATCACAAAGTCCAGCAGCAAGAGATATAAAGAGAAATTCCATTTAAAATTACTGACCATAATATAAAATATTTGGGAGTCTATCTGCAAAGGCAAAGTCAGAAACTATATAAACACAACTATAAAACACTTTTCACACAAATAAAGTCAGATCTAAACAATTGGGAAAATATGTTAGTGTTGTTGTTAGGTAGGCCAAGCAAATATAATAAAAATGACAACACTACCTAAATTAATCTGCTTATTTAGTGCCATACCAATCAAACTTCCAGATTTTGTTTTTACAGATTTTTTTACAGATATAGGAAAAATAATAACAAAGGTCATCTGAAAGAACAAAAAGTCAAGAATTTCAAGAGAATTAGTGAAAAAAATGTAAATGAATATGGTCCAACTGTACCAGATCTAAAACTATATTATAAAGCAATGGTCATCAAAAACTATTTGGTACTGGCTAAGAAATAGAGTAGTCCATCAGTGGAACAGTTTAGGCTCACAGAACAAAATAGTCTATGACAAAATAGTCTATAGTAATCAATCTAATGTTTGACAAACCAAAGACCCCAGCTTTGGGGATAAGAATTTGCTATTTGACAAAAACTGTGGGGAAAATTGGAAACTAGTATGGCAGAAATAAGGCACTGACTGACACCTAACACTGTATATACCAAGATAAGGTTGAAATGGGTTTATGATCTAGACATAAAGAAGGATATTATAAGCAAGTTAGAAGAACATAGAATAGTTTACCTCTCAGATCTATGGAGGAGGAAATAATTTGTGACCAAAGAAGAACGGGAGATCATTATTCATCACAAAATTGATAATTTTGATTATATTAAGTTAAAAACATTTTGTATAAACAAAACTAATGCAGCCAAGATTAGAAGGAAAGCAGAAAACATTTTTATATTCAATAGTTGTGGTAAAGACCTTATTTTAAAAATATTTTCCAATTGATAAATGGTCAAAGGATATGACAGATAATTTTTAGATGATGAATTGAAACTATTTCTACTCATATGAAAGGGTGTTCCAAATCACTATTGATCAGAGAAATGCAAATACCTGAGATACCACTACACACCTGTCAGATTGGCTAAGACAACAGGAAAAGATAGTGACAAATGTTGAAGGGGATGTGGGAAAACTGGGTCACTGATATATTGTTGGTGAACTGATCCAACCATTCTGGAGAGCAATTTAAAACTATGCCCAAAGAGTTATCAAACTGTGCATACCCTTTGATCCAGCAGTGTTTCTACTGGGATTATATCCCAAAGAGATCTTAAAGGAGGGAAAACAACCCACCTGTGCAAAAATGTTTGTGGCTAGAAACTGGAAACTGAGTGGATGCCCATCAGCTGGAGAACGGCTGAAAAAAATTTGGTATATGAATGTTATGGAATATTATTGTTCTGTAAGAAACCATCAGCAGGATGGTTTCAGAAAGGCCTGGAGAGACTTACATGAACCGATGCTAAGTGAAATGAGCAAAATTAGGATATCATTGTACAAAGCAACAAGAAGATTATACAATGATCAATTCTGATGGATGTGACTCTCTTCAATAATGAGATGATTCAGATCAGTAACAATGATCTTGTGATGAACAGAATCATCTACACCCAGAAAGAGAACTGTGGGAACTGAGTGTGGTTCACAACATAGCATTTTCACTCTTTTTGTTGTTGTTTGCTTGCATTTTATTTTCTTTCTCATTTTTTCCTGTTTGATTTGATTTTTCTTGTGCAGAAAGATAATTATATAAATATATGTGGATATATTGGATTTAATATATTTTTCTCAACCATGCTTAACATATATTGGAATATTTTCCATCTAGGGCAAGGGGTGAGGGAAAGAGGGGGGGGGAAATTCACCAGATTTTTCAAGTGTTAATGTTGGAAAATTATCCAATACATATGTTTTGAAAATGAAAAGCTTTAATTAAAAAAAAACCCTAAAAAAATTTCTTTTCCCTAGAGCCTTCTGGGAGAATCAATTTATGATAAAGAAATAGTAAGTTCCCAGGGTCATTGATTTGTTACATCTTCTTTCCCTGAACTTGGTTTCCTTTCTGTTGTTGCTTATAAGTTAAAAGCACAGTTCATTATTCAACTGATTGCTACCTTGTCTTCTCTTCAAAGAAGGCACTTATGCTGTGTAAAGGTAAAGATTGTGAAAATAAGCATGAAGATAGTTCTCTCCCAAGCATCATTTAAAAGGTATCATCAGGCAAGCACATAAAAAGATAAGAGCCTTTCTTTTCTGGGAAGCCATTTATTTTGTAATTATCAAAAGAACATGGCACTTTCTCTGAAATGTTTTCTTCCATGTCTAAAGTGTAGTGTAGAAAGAAAGGACTAAAATCACTTGCATAGGATAAAAGCTAAAGCAAATAAAATATATCCAGTTGGAGCCATTTGGCACCCTGGTTCCCAATAGGTATGAAGATCTTTAAATAGCAGAGTAATTCATTTGCCTTTCCCAAGAATAGAACATTGACCTGGGGATTCAACCCAAGTATCTCGTGGAACATGAGAGTTCTAGTGTTTTTATAAAGAAACTAAGAACTGACTTTCATATCAGGAAACAATTCTTTGGCAGGAGTTAGGTGAGATTCCAGGTGGATTTACTCTTCTATCCAAATTAATTGTACATTTCAAAGACCTATCAGATTGTGAAAATTTGATAAAAGACACTTTAAAAGTTCACATGGTTTTTAAGGCTCATAAGTTATCCTCTTACTATTTAATTATTAATCACAAAGCTCCAGTTGAATTTCATCCAAATTACCCATAACTATGAAATGAATTCCCTGTGCAACTTCCTTTTCTAGAAAACTCAGTCTTCCCACATTAAGTTGATCAAAACCATCACTACATTCCTGGGCTGGTAAAATCCTCCCTTAAAGAAGTTTGCCTAGAATAGCTGCAGGGCTTGTCCACTGCCACTAAGCAGCAGATTAAAGAGGATTGTTCATTTAGATAGCAACCCTGGATCATTGTTTTGCCTTTTACTCTTAGTAACCCCATAGAGAAATTGAGATAAAAACATTCAATCTTCAGAACAATCCTTTAATATAAATATTTTTCTTATCACACAGTTATATGTATATGAGGTAGAATGTGAACTCAGGTCTTCCTGATTTCAAATCAGCACTCCATCCACTGCACCAATTAGCTGCTTCATTCCACATAGCCTTTTCCATATACCACTCTATTCATTTCATCCTCATTAAGCCTTGTTACTAATTTCTTTGCATCTCAACATAGACCAACTCCTCCCCCTAGTTTTCCTCCCTCGAAGTTACATTTAAATATTGACTTCAAGATACAACTGTGGACATTAGAAATCAGATAAGAAGTACCACAGGATTTATAACTGACCAATTTTCAAATGCCAAAATAACACTAGTTTATTAGCAGGTAACACACTCTTTCTATAGAATTTCAAGTTCTTTATACTTGCAATCATAGACTTTTAGAACAGGAGAAGGAAACCATTTAGTTCAGCCTCTTTATTTTACAGATGAAAAGCTATATGATCCAAGGTTACACGACTAGTTATTGAAGTAGAATAGAACTCATATCTCCTGATTCCTGGATCAGTGCTCAGATCATACACATGACCCTTCCTCAGACTGAATGTCAATGGCTCACTTGAAGGCAATTGTTAATCTTTCAGCTCACCCTAAAAGAATTCATTTTATAAATATTCAGTTGTTTTTTTGCTTATATCTGACTCTTTGTGACTCTAATTAGAATTTTATTGGCAAAGATACTGGAGTGGTTTGCCATTTCCTTTTCCAGCTCCTTTTACAGATGAGAAAACTGAGTCAAACAGAGTTTTAAACTGGAGGTCACACAGCTAGTAAGTGTCTGTGGCCAGATTTGTGGGAAATGAATCTTTCTGACTCCAGGCCATGTGCTCTATCCACTGCAGTGCCACCTAGTGGTCTATTTTGTAAATACACAACTTTCATTTCCATGGCATATAAATATTTATCAGTGTCTTTTCCCCCACTGGATGGTAGCTTCATGGCTTACACAAGACATTTATTTAGTTTTCTTTTATAGTGTGAAACCAAAGTATAGAGAGGTCAGGTCAATTTCTATTTTGTCCACTGAACTTTTACTGTCCCCTAATTATTTTGTTTAATGAAGAGCCCTTTTATGGAAATAAACTTTATGATTTGTGATTTTCTTTATATCAAATGACCATCAATTGGAAAGAACTCAGAATCTACCTTCCATCCTCATCCTCTATAGGCTTCTAACTGGTGTACTCCACAGGGCATGTAGGCCTCTGCTGTTACTTCTTGCCTCTAAAAAACCCTCTTTTCTTCAGTTTATGTGTACACAGATACAAGCATTATTAATCCATAATAGGAAAGCTGCTTAAGTCAATTTATCAGAGAAAAGAAGAAGCCTAAAGTGGAACATGACAAGACACAATCTGGCAAAGGAGCACAACATCAAGATGGCAGAACATTACCACAAAGAATATCATAGGTTTCCCTCTTGCCCCTGTCCCACACCACATACTTTTGATGTATTCAATGTTTGGGGTTCAGCACCAAATGATGAGATTGATGTAGGCACAAAATGTTGGGGTCAGGGCACATGAAGAATATACCAATGACTATTCTCTTTGGCAAAAGGTAGGTTTATTTATGAGAAGAGATTACAAACAAGATGAAGAGATGCGATGGACACAGGAGTGGTAAATAGAGTTAAGAGAGCATATAGTTAGCAAGCAAAAAGGTTCTTAACAATGAACAATGGAAAAAACAAGTTTCTAATAGAACTTAACAATTATCTAGGAAAAAGGAAATACCCCATGAAGTGGGAGTACACCATTGATTCACAATTAGGGATTTACCCTCCTTAAAAAAAAAAAAAAGTTAATTAGCTATAAGAAGGAGAAAGACAGTGTGAGACATGATGGGGGATAAGAGAAAAAAACATGATAGGCATAGGGGAAAGGAGGGGAGAAAGTCATCACAAGGCAGAACACCAAAAAGGATTCAACCAAGATGGCTTGATATCTTGGATATCAAGATATCCATGGATATATTTATAGGGGAAATTTAACCTCGGGATTTGATCTAACTTGGATTTCTGACTGGGTACAGCAAGGTGGAGCTACCCAAGACCTCCACAGAAAGTGGGATTATAAGGAAGATTGAACTGATCCCTCTCAGTGCCCTTCCATGCTTTCAAGGAGTACTTTTTTCAAGTGTTTTTCAAGGAGTTTCAATCAGTATTTCAGTCTTTCTCTGCCAACCACACCTAATTACTCAGGACATCTTCATTATACCAGAGTCTGATCAGGGTACACTGAATCATGATGTCCCATTAATAGAAACTCTTTTGCCCATTTATCAAATAAGACCCTTTACTATAAATTATATTATGTAAATAAAGCATATCTCATGTTTGTAAGGAAAATAAACCAGGGCCTAAGGACATTATCTTGTATAAAAAAAAAATATGATCTAGGAGATGTGCTAAGGAGTGGTATTGAAATGGTGTAAAGATACCAGAAGTGGTAATAAGGAATAGAAATATGAAGTTGATTTGGGAAAGCATAATTATTTGATTCATAACATAAAGAAATTATGTCAGCGAATCCATCACAGGTAACTGAGATTTGATATTTTATTATGTTAATTGCACACAGACTAAATCAACCACAACTAGGCAAATCAGAGTCAGATGATTAAACAACTTGCTTTTGGGGGGACATGACTGTTAAAGTCTCAGGAGAGGTGAGGGAGTAGGAGGGGCAGGATCTAGCCAGTAAGGGGAGGAACCAGAAAGGACTTTGGTAGTTCAGAGGGAGGAGGAAAAAATAAAGGGGGGATCTAGAGAGTGACAAGGTTGTGTATTGAGACAGTCTTGGAAAACTGAGTTCCTGTCAAGGTTGTCTCAAATATGTTAATCAAAACAGTCTCAGAAGTTGAAGACAGACTGAATGGACTCTGGCTTCACATCATTCTATGCAAACAGGACAATCTGGAAGAATTGGCCTGATTTTATGATTAATAGGAAAAGGATGGGCTCATTTTAGCAATTCCTGAGAATAAGCTGGTCTAGCCAGTCCAGAATTCCTATCAGTATGGCCTATTGATTTATTTTGGATCTCAACATTATTCCCCTCCTAGTTTCTTGTTCCTATTTTGAGCTCTAAACTGTAACCTTTGCTTAGAGTTTTCTTAGTTTTCTTAGAGTTCTCTTCATTTTTCTTCAGCATAGATGCTAATTTCTGCCCCATTTATTCTAAATATATTTCTACATTTGCTTTCCTGTATAGTTTAAATTACATAGGGCACTAACTCTTGATCTTTGTTGCCTATGTAACTCTGTCAGTGACCCCTTCACAACTTGGACCATGAATGAAATAGTGAACTCCATCTATTCAGACTCTAAACCTTCTATGCTTTGTATTTTGATATCATTTTAGCTGGTATCCTGAACCTTGGCCTTTTGCTTTTTCCTTAGGATACAATGTTATGCATGTTATCACTCCATTTTCCCAAAAATCAACCCCCTCACTATAGTCTCTAATTTTCATAGTGTCCTATGTGTTCTAGATACTGGTCAGCCCTGTGGTTACCTATAGGCCAGTACTGATCTTAATCCCTAATATGGTAATACATGGGGAATTTTGTTACCTCATTGACTAGAGTATACTAAGTGTGATTCATTTTACCATTTCTTGAAAAGTTGTCTACAAACATAATTTTTGAAAATGAGTCACTTTAGATGCCTGAAAGGCATTTCCCAAGTTTCTCCTTGGAACTGTATAAATGTCCACTATCAGATTCTCATATTAGAGCTTTCAGCAAAATCACTGGATAAAATGATTGTTTTCTACTTTAATATTTTAAAATTTGTTTTAAAAATGTAAGAGTATTCTAAGACAGTTACAAAAGACTCAAAATGGAAAATGCTATCCATATTCAGAGAAAGAACTGTGGAGTCTGAATGCAGATCAAAGCATAATATTTTTACTTTTTATTGTTTTTTTTTTCATGGGTTTTCCCTTTTGTTATGATTCTTTTTTCACAACATGACTAATGTGGAAAGATGTTTAATATGATTGTACATATGTAACCTATATCAGATGGCCATCTTAGGAGAAGAGGACAGAGGAAATAAAAATGAAAATCAAAATATTATAAAAGTAAACATTGAAAACTAATGAATAAATTTTAATAATATATGTAAAAGCATTTCAGAAAAGCATTCAGTAGCTGTGTGACTTTTGACAAGATCACTTAACCCATCTTATTTTTCTTCTTATAAAATGAAAGGGTTGGACTCTGTTGATGAAATCATGCTCCTTTAAAAGTATTTAGTAAGTATTTGTTGAGTTGGACTGAGTATCTTCTGTGTTACTTATACAACATTGTCAGTCCTTGCCCTCAAGGAGTTTATATTCATTTTTTTAACTAAATACAAATTATTTTAAAACTAGAAGAAGACAGAAAAAGAAAAAAACAAAGCAAAACATTGTCATGTGCCCCGCAGAACATTAGGAAAGATTCTCTTAGAGATTTCTCCTAGTTAATTGTGAGTTCCATTAGGAAACTTGTCTTTTCCATCATTAATTATTAAAAACCCTTTCCTTGCAGTCTATAAGCTCTCCCAATTCCATTTCATATTTATCATTCCTATTGTGTCTTTTTATTTTGCCTGTAATCTCTTCTCTCAAGTAAACCTACCTTTCCCCGAAGAGAATGGCCATTGTGAATTTTTCATATGACAGAACCTTAGCATTTGGTGCAGAACTCAACACATCATTTGGTACTGAAATTGCTCTCCTAAATCACATTATAACAGCAAATTTCCATTTCAAAAAAAAAACTTACCTATATTATATTAAAGAGCTTACATTCTAATGGGAAGACTACACATTTAGGAAAGTGAGGGTGAGAGAAGACTGTTTTGGTCTGGGGTGCCACAAAAGGGATTGGTGAGACAATAGAACAACTAATTGCTCTTTCTAGGGTACTTTCAACCTTGGAAGGGATACTCACATTGATACCATCACAAATGCTTCAAATTATATATACAAAGAAACAATAAAATAATGTTTTCTAATTCTGCTATTCTTTCCTTCAGTTAATAACTTGCTTTTATTTTTATTTTATCTTGTCTGAAGACCAGGTATATATTTTACCTTGATAGCATTAGTTAAATGTAAAGATCCTTCCAGTTTGTTTTAACTTATCAGAACAAAGTAAGCAAAGCCAAGAGAGCTATTTACATGACCGAAACGATGTAAAGAAAATTACATAGAAGGGCATAAGAACTCTCTGATCAGTGCAGTGATCAAAACTGATGAGAAAGTATGCCTCCTGCTTCTCCACAGAGAGGTAGGACATTCCAGGTATGAAATGATACATCCATTATCAGAGATAGTCAATGTATTCATTTGTTTCACTTAGCTGGAATTATTTGTTTGTGGGAGGTTGGGAATGGGAAGGATGGAATGGAAGGAGAGACAGGGGAGGAAAGCATCATTAGAAAGTGAAAATAACGTTAAAAAAAAAAAAAGCACTAATGAAATCCAAAATCAGTCTCTAGTTAGCAAAAATTTATTTTCTGATAGCACATATCTTATTGTCTCTTATTTTTAACTTTTTTTAAATGGCCACCTATGCCTTTCCCCCTCTGTTTGCTTGAGGAGCTGGCCACAATTATTAATGACTCTGTGACCATCAGAACCAGGAAATCCATGAGAACAGATTTTTTCAACATAAACAGATTATAAATATTCCTCATCCTTGAAAGGCTACAGATACTAAGAATAAAATTTAAAAAAAAAAACTGGCCAAGACATACAAGACAACGATAGATGTCATTTTTGCCTTTCTGTTCCATTTTGGGTCTGAAAAAGATTCAGAACCCATTTTGGTAGTAGCAAAACATCAAGCTTTGGCATGATTTATCATTCCCTTGACTATGCAGAGAAAAAATGAACTAGAGCACAGAACTATAAGACACCTCCTGTAAGAAAAGAAAAAGATATTAAGAAAGCAACAAAAAGAAGGCAAGAAAATGAAGAAAGTCATGGGTACTGCAAAGGCAAATATGGGTACTGGCAAAAAGTAAATTAGAGATTTTATAATACAAATAAAGATACCATGGCTGATATTTACCCATGAAATTAATGTGAATTTTTCATGAGAGCATAATTAAACTATGTTTTACATTTTTCTTGTAATTGCTACCCCTTTATTGTTTCTACCAATCTTCTCTATAATATCTTAATTCTAAATGCACCCTTTCTCATCTATAGATATTTACATATGTTAAACTATACTAGATCTAACAGCATTTTAAGCCAACAGTTCTAATGAATATATATAGCAATATCCCTATGATAAAAATTGGATTTACACAAAGCAGCTTGGCTTAAAGTGAGGTATACCTGCATAAAAACTCTTAAACCTCCCTTTAGGAGTAAAAAAGGCATGATCCTTTCATCTCAACAGCTGGAGCCTATAAAGACTGAACAAGCAAGCTTTCTTAATTACCTCTTCCAAATATTCTTGCTAAAACTGACTCACACACCTACCACACCCCTCACCATGCTAGATTAGACCACACACACTCATTCCTGTAATCACAGACTTCCCAAAAACTAGCTCCCATCTCTCACAGACACACCCGGCATGCACCATTCTTAATCTATGTCCAAAACTACTTTGGGAATAATAGCAAGATGTCTGCATAGTTTACATCCATAATACAGATCATAACATAATAAAACTAGAGTTAAAAGAGACTTCAGAGATCTTTCATTTTGAAAATGAAGAAACTGAGATCTAGAGAAAAAAATGATTTGCCCAATGTTATTCAGATAGTGAGATTCAGAAACAGGATTTGCATCCAGGACCTCTGACTGGAAGACCAGTTACTTTAGAATGTACTTCAATATCTTGAAATGTTCTTTCTTTCACTAGAAATTGCTGAAAATACACTCCTCTGCATACAATTCTTTCTAACAATATGCACTTTTCCTAACAAAATAATAATGGAAAAACTCATAAAATGCTGTATACAAAATAAAATTAATAATATGCAGATCATTTTTCTTGCTAGTACTTCCTTAGAATTCAATGAACTTTTGTGCTAACATCTCAAAAAAAAAAAAAGATTTCAGACATGATTCACTTTTTATGATACATGAAATCTACAGTACTCCAAATAAAAGTATTAAAAATAAAATATTTTAGGGGGGGGGTTGTATTTCATTTTTCCCCAATTACATGTCAAGAAATTTTTTAGCATTCATTTTTCAAGATTTTGTGCCCTCCCTTCTTCTGAAGACAATAATTTGATATAAAAAGTAAAACATTTTTTAACCTTACCTTCCATTGTGTCAGAAGGTAATATGAGAGCATTGTGCTGTATACTATATTGCTATAAACCTCTTTACCTAGGCTGCCTTCTGAAAACCAGGGGAGGGGAGAAGTTCTTGGGTCTTTGGTGACTGCTATCGGAAGAAACAGAGATTGTTGAGGTCTCAATATCACCTCCAATACTCCAACCTTTATGTCTGGTTGATGGCACTGGAGATCTTGAACTATGGACTAGCTTGAAATAATCTATCAACAACATTTGAGATCATAACGGGTCTCTTGGCTGACTACAGCTACAGACATTCCAACACTAAAGTTTATTTAACACCTTTATTTTCTCACTAAGCTGCATCACTGACTGTGCACAACGGGGCTTAGAGATCAAGGGATTTGCCTTACACTTTGAAGACATAATTGTAACACAAAACTTGAGTTTTAAAGGCAAACAATGAAAATATGTAATGAATGCACAGAATGTTCCTTATGAAGAAAGACCAATGAAGCAGACAGAATATCTGCTGCCCTACAAACTTGCAGGCATTTTACCACTCTCTCTTTCCCCCCCCCCCCAGCTATGTAAAGTTGCAAATGTGTGGAACTGCCAGTCTGAATCATGCAAATGCTTGAAGTTTTGAAAGTTAAAGTGTTAATGTCGAGGATTGGTTGTATTTGACTTTTAAAATCTTTAACTTAGTCCATTTTACTAGTCTTCTGGCACCTTTCTTCTCCTCCCTTTTCCAATCTAGTCACAATGGCCTCAATTGCTGTCCCTCAAACACAATATTCCATCTCTTAATTCTGAGCATCTTCACTGACTTTTCCCCATGCCTGGAATTCTTTCCCTCCTCACCTCCACATCCTGGATTCTCAGACCTCCTTCAAATTCCATCTAAAATGTCATCTTCTATAAGAAGTCTTTCTTTAACTCCTTCATACTAAAGCCTTCTAAAGCTTACTAATTATTTTCAATTTATTCTGTATGTATCTTGTTTGCATATAATTGATTATATGTTGTCTCCTCAATTAAATTGTGAGATCCATAAGGGCATTTTTTTTGCCTTTCCTTGTATCCCAAGTATTTAGCACAGTACCTGATACATAACAGACACTTAATAAATGGTTATGTGTTATAGCTTGCTCTCACCAGTCATACACATCCCCATTTCACTGAGTAATGTTCATTTTTATTTCTTTGAAGGCCATTGTGTTCCACAATTTTCAGTCCTGTAACAGAACTCTGAAAATACTTCAATATTTCAGTAATGCAATGAATCTGTATTCTTAATGATGTCGGCATTTTCTCCATTGGCATATTTCATTCTTTCCCATGTTTCTCCATAAAAAACCCAGGCAATATGATAAAGATTTTTCAGTTCATCTTTTTAAATTTCTTATATACCAGCAGAATACATGTCATACAATTCTGCTCTTTTGCTCTCCTTACCCACCTTCTTTTCTAATCCTATAATTTATCAATGATATCTTTTAAATGACTTCTTAAGAATGAATTGGCATTGGACTAAGGCTGAGACCTATTTGTGCTTACCAGCCATATCTCTGTTGCTCTTTGAATCTTAACCTAATAGCCTACATTTTCCCCAATACCATTACATCACTCTTGTTACATATATCTGGAGCATCCTCATCTATTGACTTCACTTGTAGCTGAAATCTTACTTTTTCCTCAAGGTGCAACTCAAATATTTACTGCTTCATGAAGCTTTCCCTGTTGCCTTTACCACTAAGGACCTCTTCATTCAATATGATTAATTTAAATGAACATTTATTGAGCCTCTACTAGACAGTTAGATGACACAATGGACACAATACCAGATCTGGAGGAAGGAAGACATCTTTCTGAGTTGAAATCTGACCTCAGATACTTACTAGCTGTATAACCCTGGACAAGGCACTGAACTCTGTTTGCTTCAGTTTCTCTTCTGTAAAATGAGCCAGAGAAGGAAATGGCAAAACACTCCAATATGTCTGCCAAGAAAATCTTAAATGGGATCATGAACAGTCAGATGCAATTGAAACAACTGAACAGCAGAAAGCCTCTACTATGTATAATCAGTTGTATTGTACTAAATACTAATGATATAAAGATGAAAGACCACAGTGTTCTTACCACTAACGGGGCTTATAATCTGATAAGGGGAATAGAATAGTAGGATATAGTTGGGGAAAACATAGAATTTGGAGTCAGTAGAGGACCAGGTTCAAATTTTGCCTCTGTCATTTATATCTCATATTAGTGGGCGAGGAGACAAAACAGGAAATATGGCAGAGAATGTAGAACTAGAGATAAGAGAAAATGTCTCATATGTTAAAAACTTTTTTCTCAATAGTATTTTATTTTTCCAATTACATGTAAAGATAATTTTCAACATTCATTTTTGTAAGATTTCAAATGACAAATTTTTCTTTCTCCCTCCCTATTCTACCCTCTCCTCAAAACAGTGAGCAATCTGATATAATTTATACATGTGCCATCATTTTAACATATTTCCATATTGGTCATATTGTGAGAGAAAAGAAAAACATGAGAAAGAAAAAGCAACTAAAAAAGGTGAAAATAGTAACCTTTGATCTGCATTCAGTCTCCATGATTCTTCCTCTGAAGGGGTGACATTTTCCATCCCAAGTCTTGGAAATTGTCTTGGATCACTGTATTGCTGAGAAGTGGATAAAAACACCTCACAATCTTTCTGTCTGATCCGCTCCTTTTATGGAGATATTTTAATGGTGTTCATTGCTTGATTCCCCTACCAAAAGAAAGAGAAAATAAACTTAATGCAATAGTGGAAAGAATAAACATTTATGAAACACTTTATTGCCATGCACTTGCTAAGTATAAAATCTTACAATATTATCTTATTTATTAATCACAACAACCTTGGGAGGGAGGTGCTTTTTTGGCTCTTGTTCTTTTGGTTTTTTTTGTTTGTTTGTTTGTTTTCTTACTGTTTTTTACAATTTTACTGTTGAGGAAATTGAGGCAAACAGAGGTCAAATGCTGTGAGTTAGAGCCACACATATACTAAGTTGTCTAAGGCCATATTTGAATTCAGGTCTTCCTGACTCCAGGCCTACTACTCTCTCAAAGGTACTACCTACTTGCTGCCTCAAAGTAAATCATTCTACACTATTCAGTAGAGCAGATAATTACTTTTTCAACTTAAAGAAGATAAAATATTGAATGCTAGACACTGATAATACTACCTTGCACAGAGCTAAGACATCTAAGAAAACCTAGCCCACACTTATACACGCCTATGATTACTATATTATGGTTTCATTCCCCAGATGACCATTATGTGCCCATGAAATAACAAACAACTTGATAAGCAAGAATGACCCCAACCTTAAATGAGAATCATTACTTGGTTAAACCAAAGAATCCAACTTATTTCCCTAGATGCTACTTTAAACACTCTGGATTTTTCCATCCTGTTTTGGCATCAGTCATACTAAAGTGACTTTTATTTTTAAACCTAAATTTTCTTTTTTTTTCTTCTTTCAAGTGTTAAAAATATTTGGGTTTTTATTAAAACTTTTTATTTTCAAAACATATGCATGGATAATTTTTTAACATTGACCTTTACAAAGCCTTGTGTAATTTCCCCCATCCCCTATATGGAAAGTAATACAATATATGTTAAAGATGTTAAAATATATATATATATATATATATATATAGATATATATATATATATATATATGTTAAATCTGATATATGCATACATATTTATACAATTATCTAGCTGTACAAGAAAAACCAGATCAAAAAGGAAAAAAATGAGAAAGAAAACAAAATACAAGCAAACAACAATAGAGTAAAAATACTATGTTGAGATCTATACTCAGTTCTCACAATCATCTCTCTGGGTATAAATGGCTCTCTTTCTCATAAGATCATTGGGACTAGTCTCAGTTATCTCATTATTTAAAAGAACCACGTCCATCAGAATTGATCATCATATAATCTTCTTGTTACCATCTACAATAATCTCCTCTACCCATTTCACTTATCATCAGTTCATGTAACTCTCTCCAGGCTTCTATGAAATCATCCTACTGATTGTTTCTTATAGAATAATAATATTCATTAACATTCATACACCATAACTTATTCAGCTATTCTTCAACTGATAGGCATCTACTCAGTTTCTATTTTCTTGCCACTACAAAAAGGACTGCCACAAACATTTTGCCCATGTGAGTTTCTTTCCCTCCTTTATGATTTCTTTGGGATATAAGCCCAGTAGAAACACTGTTAGATCAAAGGGTTTGCATATTTTGATAGACCTTTGGGTACATAAACCTAAATTTTCTTATCTAGACTTTTGGAAAAGCTATCCTTCACCCTCTGCCATCCACATAATTTATCTTTTGGAGGGTTTCAGGGATGATATTTTTCATTTTCCTTTGAGGTTATTTATTTTATCTTACCAATCAGTCCTATAAGCATAAAATCATGCTTCTTAAATATAGTTTTAATGGATGTAAGAAATAATTACAACTGATTTAAATTAGAAATCTCAAGCCAGAATTGTCATGCATCTCTGACAAATTGTCTTTTCTGTTTTCAACTTCTAATAAGCACCAATCAGTGCCCTTATTCTATGCACCATTCTAAACTTTTTTTCTGATGTGACCCAATGTCAGACAAAGACCATGATCTCTACTTAACTTATTAAGAAAACATCACTAAAGCACACTGGTCTAGAGGTCCTCTCTCCATGATGCTAATTACAATTTTGCCACTATCAATACTTTCTACCTTCCCCATGTTGGACATCTTCTCCTCCTTTGGCTTCTGCAGCATTTGTCTTGTTGTCTCTATTGGTTTTCTCCTCAGCAACTTTGTCTCAAAGTAGTCTAGCAGAAACTAGACATAGACCAACATCTCATACTATAGCAAGATAAAATTTAAATGTTTATGATTTAGCTATAAAGGGTGATTTTAAATTAAATATAAATTACCTTTCAGATCTATAAATAATGAAAGCATTTATGACTAAATAGAATATAGAGAAGATCATGGGAGGTAAAGGAATAATTTTTATTACATTAAGTTAAAGGTTTTTGTACAAAAAAAAAAAAAACCAATGTGGCAAAAAAAAAAAAAGGAAAGCTAGAAATGGGGGTGGGGTAGGGGTGGGGTTGGAGGGCAGGAGGATGTGAATTTCTAACCTAAAGATCTCATTTCTTAAATATATGTAGAACAGAATCAAATATATAAAAAATTAGAGCCATTTCCAATTGATAAATGGTCCAAGGATATTAATAGGATAAAAAAGAAATCAAATTTATCAATAGTCTTATGAACAGATGCTTTAAGTCTCTAATAATTAGAGAAATACAAATTAAAGCTGTATGGCATCACCTTACATATATCAGATTAGCTAATATGATAGAAAAGGAAAATGACAAATGTTGGAAGAGCTGTGGGAAAATATGTATACTAATGCAGTGGTGTTGGAGTTGTGAACTGGTCCAACCATTCTAGAAAATAATTTTAATTATGCCCAAAGGGCTATAAGTCTTTGACCCAACAATACCACTATTAGGTCTGTATCCTAAAGAGACCAAAGGAAAAGGAAAAAAAGTTATGTGTCCTTTATGAAGGCTTCCTATTGGGAGAGGGGGGAATTGCCCAGTGACTTCATAAAATGAGAAATCATGGTAGAGTTAGCATTTAAATCTGTGGAGAAGATCTGTGGAGAACACCTGGACCAATGAAATAAGATGTTTTGAAGTAGCAAATTTGCTTTTGATGTTTTGCTAAGAGAGGCAGAAGAATATTTAGAAAAACACTGAATTTGGAATCTCATTTTACTGGAGCTCTACATGGAAATCTTGTATCTCAGTTTTATCACGTGCAAAATGAAATGCTTAGACTAGACTTTTTTTTGAGAGGGGGAACTTTAATTTTATTTTTAAAATGTATTACTTTTGACATTTACTTTTATAAGATTTTGATTTCTATTTTTTTCTTCCCTCCCTCCTCCTACTCCTCCCTAAGATGGCAGTCTTATATAGATCATATATGTGCAATCGTATTAAACATATTTCCACATTAGTCATATTATGAAAGAAAATCAAAACAAAAGGTAAAAACCACAAAAAACAACTAAAAAAGTGAAAATAGTATGTTTTGATCTGCATTCAGACTCCATCATTCTTTTTCTGGATGTGGATAGCATTTTCCATCCTGAGTCTTTAGAACTGACTAGACATTTAAAGGAACCTTCCAATTTAATCCTATGATGAATTCTAATGTAGCTTTTAAATTCTGGGTTACATTTAGGTGACATTTGGAATCAAGAACTGAGGTTTGCTTTACACAAATGAACTTTGTAACTCTGAAATCATTTAACTTCCCTTGGCCTCAGTTTGTTCATCTGTAAAATAGAAATAGTATTTTATAAATCTTCCCCCCCCCCCCCCAGGCTGGGGTTAACTGACTTGCCCAGGGTCACACAGCTAGGAAGTATTAAGTGTCTGAGACCAAATTTGAACTCCGATCCTCCTGAATTCAAGGCTGGTGCTCTATCCGCTGCGCCACCTAGCTGCCCCAGAAATATTATTTTAAAAGAAAACTTGTCCCACAGGGTAGCTGTGAGGGTCAGATGAAACAATATATATAAAGTACTTTGCAAACCTTAAAACACTATTTAAATACTATGTGTTGTACTAGAATAGTATAGAAGAAATTCAAACTTTTTTGGCATGAGAAATACAGCAAGATTATTGGAACTGTCCTAAAAACTGTCCTAAAACATCTTATCATTGAGAAGAACCATCTCCAGCAGAATTGATTATCACTTAATCTTGTTGTTGCCATGTACAATGATCTCCTGGTTCTTTTTCCTTCACTCAGCATCAGTTCATATAAGTCTCTCCAGGCCTATATAAGAATCATCTTATCAATACACTTTCCAGCAAAATGAGAATCTATACCAAGACAATATCAATCATAGCTACAAGATACAGAGAACATAACATGATATGGATGAGAAACAATTGTCACAACTCTTATAGCCCATCTATTTTCCTGGAAAAAAAAAAAGATAAAATAAAGCCATGTTCCACCCTTTCTGAGTCCTGGAACAATTTTCCTATGATAATAAACAAAACTTTTGATGGCAATCCATTGATGGCATGTTCCCAATGAAATTACCAAAGGGTTTACTTTAAAGCAGAGGTATCAACTAAAACATTGTTGATGAGAAGTGAACTGATTTAACCATTCTGTAGCACAATTTGGAACTATGCCCAAAGGGCTATCAAAATTTGCATAGTCTTTGACCCAGCAGTGCCATTACTGGGTCTATATTCCAAGGAAATCATGAAAAGGAAGGAAAGGGAGCTGTATATGCAAAAATGTTTGTGGCAGCCCTTTTTGTAGTGGCAAGAAACTGGAAACTAAGTGAATGCCCATCAATTGGAGAATGGCTGAATAAATTGTGGTATATGAATATTATGGGATATTATTGTTCTATAAGAAACAATCAGCAGGATAATCTCAGAGAAACCTGGAGAGACTTACATGAACTGATGCTGTGAAATAAGCAGAACCAGGAGATCGTTGTATATGGCAACAACAAGATTATATGGTGATCAATTCTGCTGGATATGGTTCTTCTCAACGATGAGATGATTCAGGACAGTTCCAAAGATCTTATGATAAAGAAAGCCATCTGCACCTAGAGAGAGGACTGTGGGAACTGAATGTGGATCACAACACAATATTTTCATTCTTTTTGTGGTTGTTTGCTTGAATTTTGTTTTCTTTCTCATTTGTTTCCTTTTTGATCTGATATTTCTTGTGCAGCAAGATAACTATGGAAATATGTGTAAAAGAATCGTACATATTTAACATATTGTAGTGTTCCTGGTCTCCAAATTGTAATCCTTCTCTGGGAGCAGGTTTCTTGGGGAGCTTCTGGAGGCAGCCTTGGCTTTAGTTTCAGTTCAATAATCCCAAAATACAGCCAGGAGTTAAAGTCCTTTACTGCCTCTTTCCAGATCTTATCTCCAGATCCTTTATTTTCTCCTTCAAGTCTTGTCTCCTTCACTTGGAGCTCTGTTAGGTGTTTGGAGGCCTTCCTCTCTCTTTGGTTCCCAGGAGCTCTTGCTGCTAGTCCTTTGTCTCTTCCAGCTTCAGCCTCTAGCTCCCTCTGAATCCAAAGCCTCCAGCCAGCACGAAGGTTGAATCTTGAATCACTCTTGATTCTGAATCTCCTACTAGGCAGTGGTCCTCAAACTTTTTAAATAGGGGGTCAGTTCACTGTCCCTCAGACTGTTGGAGGGCCGGACTACAGTAAAAACAAAAGCTTACACTCTGTTTCTGCCCCTCAGCCCATTTGCCATAACCCTGCAGGTTGCATAAATGTCCTCAGCGGGCTGCATCTGGCCCTCAGCAGTAGTTTGAGAACCCCTAAGAGTATGGGAATCAGACTCCACCTCCGAGAGTGGGCTTGTGGGTACTCCCTGGACTTGTGGGAGCTCCTTAAAAGTATTCTCTCTTAAAGGTATGAATCTCATGGAATTCTAGTAAATACATTACTGAACTGGAGAATTGTTAAATACCATGTTAAATTAGATAATTATATCCATTACAGTGACTTAGCACCTTGTAGGAATCCTAACAACATATATTGGATTACTTGCTCTCTAGGGGAGAGGGTGGGAGGAAAGAAGAGAAAAAATTTAGAACATAAGGTTTTGCAAGGGTAAATGTTGAAAATTATCCATGCATATGTTTTGAAAATAAAAAGCTTTTAAAAAAAAAGTAGATGTATCAAACATGTGGCCCACAGTACTCCTGACTCTGCTCAAATCAGAATAAACTATAACTAGGAAATACTTAAGAAAATATAATAAAACATAGAATATTAACTTGTGATTTTCTAATTCAATATATCAGTCCTCAGAGGCTCTTTATATATGGTTTGTTCATTGTTATATTTAACAGATAAGGAAAATACGCAAAATAAGGTTAAGTGACTCTCCCAGCTAGTAACTGTCTGAGACTAGATATGAATGGGACTCCTGGCCTGCCACTCTAACCACTGTACTACCTAGCAATGCTTATATATGGTTTATTGGCTCCTATTTTTATTTGATTTTGACACCACTACTTTAGAAAATATGTACAGTATGTGATTTGTTTTGACTATGCGTATAATCCACTAGAAATAGTAACTATCCTTCTTTATTCTTTATGCCCACTTCCATCAACCTCCATAGCCATAATCTAGAGCACATCCTCTATTTCCTCAACAGTCACAACTATTAGAGAACTGGAAAAGAAAATTCTCACCACCAAAGTCCTTGGCACTGTCTAATAGTTCAGCATGAGAAACTAATATGGCTTTGTTAATGAAAATGATGGAAAAGAGAATATATTAACCTTTTCTTTATCATTGTAAAGCCCTTTTCATTTGATGTAACTGAATTTAGCACTTCACATTTAGCACTTCACATGGTGTTTTGCACATAGTAAAATCTTAATATTTCCTTCTTTCCTTTCTTCTTTCATCCCTTTCTTTTTTATTTCTTTCCTTCCTTTCTCTTTTCATTTATCCTTAAATGCTTGAATCCTTAAGCATCACTTCTGCATATTGCCATTTGTGATACAATTATTACCTATACAGCTCATCTACTTCTGTTTCTACTATTTTAATAAAAATATACTATTCCTTTTCTCACTATAAGCATTTAGCTCAAAATGGACCATCTACTCTCCTTAAAATTATGAGGGAAATATTTTTAAATTAGAAAAGTATTGATGTGTTATTTCTCCAATTTTTTTATCTTATATTTCCTTGCTTTTATATCCTATGCATTTTAAAAAGATTTGGGGGGATATTTTTAAAGCAAAAATATATCTTTTACATATTTTCTTTTATATACAAAGGGTTTTTTTAAAAAAAATTTACATCTGTTAGAAAATGCCATATTCCAAGATATGTCAAAAATTCTCCAAAGAATAAAAATAATAATATATACTTTAACATATTTAACATGTATTGGTCTACTTGACATCTGGGGGAAGGGTGGGGAGAAAGAGTGGAAAAGTTGGAACAAAAGGTTTTGCAGTTGTCAGTGCTGAAAATTACCCATACATATATCTTGTAAAAAAAAAAAAAAAAAAAAGCTGTAATAATAAAAAAAAGAATAAAAATTTAAAATTTACTAGTAAAAAAAAAGCCAACTCCTTTAGGTATAGAGGAAATGTTTCATTTTGAACTAATTTATTCTAAATTGATCAAGTGCTAAATTTAAAAAAAATAAAATTGTCTTTTTTCTCCTGTCTTTGATTATACAGTCAATTGTAATTTTGTTGAAATAATACATTTAAATTTTGTTGAAAAAGTTATCTCCCAACCAATTTCACATTTATAACTAGGATGGTATCACATTTATCTAGCATTTTATAATTTATAAATTCCTTTTTCACAATAATTTCAGGAATTAGGTAGTGTAAATATCAGGTAGTATGAAAATTATTTTTTCAAGTGATGAAATTACAAATAAAAATGTACATTTTTAATAGTTTAGATATCTGGGTTTAATGGCAAGGAACATGATAGTGAAGTAATAATAGGATGAGTTCTAAGACTGAGAACATCAAAAGTAATTCAGAAAGTGATGGCTGTTTTTCACTTTTAAATTTTTATTTTAAAAAAAACAGAATAAGAAAAAGGAAAAAACTGAAAAAATAATATGAAACAAAATAAACAAAACAAAAGAGAACATTTTTCTGTATCCAGCAGAACATCAGGAAAGATTTAAAATATATAATGACAAATTACCAGTTCAAGAAAGTATAAATATATATATATATATATATATATATATATATATATATATATATATATATATATATACCATCTTTTCTTTATTTCTTTGTAAATTGTTCCTTTGTTCTCTGCTGTTCATCTTTTTTCTTGTTACTTGCAAAATTTTCTGTTTGATCTAGGAATTTCAAAATTTGGCAATAATATTCGTAGGTATTTTCTACAAAGAATCTCATTGACGTGGTAATCAGCAAAATTTTTTTTCTATTTCTACTTTTCCCTCAGGTTCTATCACTCCAGGACAATTTTCTTTAATTATTTCTTGCATTATTTTGTCAAGATACTTTTTTTTATCACAACTTTCCAATTATCCTTATATTTTCTCTTCTTGATCTCTTTTCCATATCTATCTGCTTTCTTGTAAAATGTTTTACATTCTGATCTGTTTTTTCCATTCTTTATAATCCATTTTGTTATTTCTTGGTCTCTCATAACTTCACCAGCTTTCCTTTGCCCAATTCTAATTTTCAGAGTTATTTTCATCTTCGAGACTCTGCATCTTCTTTTCTAATTGTTTAACTTTTTTTTCATAATCTTCCTGTTTTTCTTGGATGATTTTTAAAGTTTTTTCCTCAATGTCTCTAATTTGATTTTTGAATTCTATTTTGAGTCTGTCTATAAATTCTCTCTGAGTCAGGAGTCATTTCACATTACTTTTAGGGATAGAAGTTTTTACTTTTGTCCTCTTCTTAAGTTGAACCCAAGGCTTCCTTCTTCCCATAATAAGTTTCTATGGTTGGTTCTTTCTTTTTTGCCATTTTTTAAAATAAGAAATTATTATAAATTGTTAAATTATTATAAGCGCTTCTAATGGTGGAGTGGGGGGGATGGTGCCTCTAGCTTCACTTCAGCTCTTCCTTCCAAGCTGGAACTCCAAACCAAGAGCTCCATCCTTCTGTAAGTGCCCACAGTCATCAGTATCCCTGTCCCCCTGCCTCTCCATTCACTGAGTTATTCTGGCTCCTTCTCACCCAGGGCTGCATCTCCACAGTACAGCTAGGCCTAGCATTCCTACTCAGCTGAGGTTCTCTCAGTTTTCTAGGACTCAGAGACAATTCCCCTACCTCCACTCCCACTCCTTACACTGTCTGGGAAGTGAAAGTCTCTATGGTTCCTGCTGAAGCTCTGGAAAAACCCACTTAACCCCAGGGGGCCCCATTTAGTATTTGTGCAGAGCTAGCCTGAAAGTGTTTGTACTTCACATTGGTTAATCTCCAGCCAGTCTTTCTTTTAATCTTCTTGGATTGTACCAGAAGGACCCTTGTTCTGCCCAAGTCTTCTTAATTTTTCATCAGTTTGTGTTTACCATAAGGCACAAATTTGTTCTATTTGTGGAAGAAATCTGGAGAGCTTGAAATTTACCAACCTACTCCTCCATCTTCCTAGAATCTTTCTGATTCTGATTTAAAAAGTATTGATAGTGAAAGCTCTAGACAACATGTTAAACAAGGAACAGTTGAAGGAATTGACTGTATTTAGCTTCAGTTAAAGAAGACTTTGGGTGAATGTACTGTCTTTCAATATTTCAAAGACTGTCTTGAGACTATTTTGTAGAACTAGGGAAAAATACTTTTAAAAATTCTTCTGTAAGAACAGTGGGTAAGGAATCTTCAATCAATGGTAAGACTTACATGAATTGACAATAAGCAAAATAAACAAACAAAAAAAAACAACATTGTATACATGATGATCAACTGTAATGGACAGGATTCTTCTCAATAATGCAGTGATTCAAGACAATTCCAGTAGACTTGGGATGGAAAATGCCATCTGCATCCAGAGGAAGAACTATGGAGACTGAATGTGGATAGTATTTTAATACAGCATATTATTTTCACTTTCACCTTTTTATGCTTGTTTGCTTTTTCTTTCTCATGATTATTTTCCCTTTGGGTCTGATATTTTTTATAACAACATGAGAAATATGGAAATACATTTCTGTTTTGGGGAGTAAGTAGGTAAGAGAGAGAGGGACAAAAATTTGGAACACAAAATTTTACAAAAACTAATGTTGAGAATTATGTGTATGTGGAAAAATAAATACTATTGAGGAAAAATTTTTCAGGCAAATCATAAGGGAAAAATTGGGAAGGAAAGGTATCTGGTGGTATTAGATCTCAAACTATACCACAAAATAGTATTTACCAAACTTATTTGTTACTGTTTTTTTTTAAAAAGTAGAAATATTAATCAATGAAATAGATTAGCTAACAAGATCCAGAAACAATCAGACATAGTAGTTAATACAAGCATGTCTGAGCATGCTCAGGTAACCTAAGATAATGGTGCTCTTGGAGGGTCTTTGGAGCATGTCCACCTTTCCTTCCTTTTCCTTTACTTTCCCTCCCATATGAAGATGGGGGGGTTGCCTTTTTTGATTTACTGGGAAGATTGAGCCAACCACTCTGTTTTCTATCTCCCTCTCTATTTTCATGTTTTTTTAGCCAATATTATCTGCTATATTCAGAGGAAAAGATCACACTTCAAGATAGATGCCATTATTAAAGGGAAAGAATTTCCTTTCCCTGTTCTCCCTCTTTTACTCTGAATCTAAGAAATGAGCCTGGGAGTGTTGTTTCTGTTCTATATTATTTGTCCTCCTTAGTTTTAAGTACTGGAAGTTCCTCATGGAACTTGTGAGTTTGAGCCATGCAAACCATGGATTGGTTTGATGGAGTTGATGGAGATACTCATTTTGGCATGGAAACCCTGAGAAGCCAGGGTGCCTGGGATTTAAGCTTCAGTGGAATTTTGAATTTGAAACTGGAATTGTGCTCTCTAGGAAATGACCTAAGCCCCTTTCCCTTCCCAGATACTGAGGTGCTATGAGGGTGAGGAAGTATATTTTATCTCCCATATACTGAAGGAATAAGTTTGTCTTTTGAAGCAAATATTCCTGGGTAAAAGCTAATCTATTAGTGGCTGAATGGAACTAGAATGCAAGGGAGTACACCCTACAATTAAGGGAACAACTTCAATTGGAGCACTGGGGCTATTTGCAGAGTGCCTAGATTCCCAATCCCCTTAAGTATGCCAGAGCTTGGAGGAGAATGAAATATAACTTGGCCTTCAGGTGGTGAGGGCCAGGGTAGTATTGTTACAAGTTTAATGTTTGATAAACCCAAGGACTTCAATACTAAGCTAAGTTATTCATTAATAATTGCTGGGAAAACTGGAAATCCATGTATCAGAAATCAGTTTTAAGATAATATCTTATGATGTATGCATACAACATAGCTTTCGTGAGAATAAAAGGTCTGAGGGCTAAAATTTGTTCATAAATAAATTTTATACACACGCACAACTTACAACTATAGTTAATAGAAGAATTCTTGATTGAATGAGGGAAGGAAAAAAATCACAGGATATAAAATAGACAATTTTGATTTCTATAAAATCAAAAAGTTTTATAAGAGTCAATGGAATTAGAATTAGAGGGGAACCAGTTAGCTGGGGAAAATCTTTGCAACAAATTTCTCTGATAAAGATGTGAAATTTAAGATACATAAAGGAATTGACACAAATATATATGAACCATTCCCTAAAAGATAAATGGGCCCAAAAATACATATAGACAATGATAAAATGAAAGAAAAACTATTGATGTATATCAATTTCATGTTAAAAACTACTCCAAATTACTGAAAATAAGAAAAATGCAAATTTTTTAAATCCCTAAGCAAAGAAGCCTCATACACATTAGCTTGGCAAAAATAGCCAAAAGAGGAAAACGATGGCTTTTGAAGGGAATTTGGGACAATAAAAATAATAATACATTGGAAGAGTTGTGAAGTGGTTGAATTATTTTGAAAAAAATTTGGAAGTGCAACCAAAAAGTCACAAAACTATGCATATCTTTTGAGCTAACGAATTGCTGCTAGATTTATACTATGCCCATTATTTGTAGGATGACTATATTAGTTTATATATGCAAATAAGACATTTTTATACCATTCATTATTAATGAGAACAACTTAGTAGGATTTATATGAATTTATGCAGAGTGAAGTAAGCACTAGAACAGTATAAATAATTACTATAGCATTTTAAAGAAAAACATCTATTAAAATCATAAAAATTATGATTTTTGTAATGTCCAATCATGATTCCAAAAGTTAGCTAATGCTTCAGATCTTGTGGGACTACAAGGAGTAGAATGAGCTATATGTTTTCAGATATGACCAATAGTTGGATTTCAGATATGGCCAATGTTTTGCATGACTATAGTGTATTTACTTTAATGAAAGGCTTTTATTTAGGAAGAAAGGAACCAATGACGCTGTTACTAAAAATAAAAGAAAGAAAAGGGGGGGCAACTAGGTGGTGAGTTCAAATCTGTTTTCAGATACTTAACATTTTCTAGCTATGTGATCTTGGGCAAGTCACTTAACCCCAATTGCCTTAGCAGAAAGAAGAAAGAAAGAAAGAAAGAAAGAAAGAAAGAAAGAAAGAAAGAAAGAAAGAAAGAAAGAAAGAAAGAAAGAAAGAAAGAAAGAAAGAAAGAAAGAAAGAAAGAAAGAAAGAAAGAAAGAAAAAGGAATCAATACTTGGTTTAGAAAATAAACAAAAGAGAACAGAATAGGATTCAGAAGTAGATAGACATTACATACAAGCAATGTTGGAACTACAATTTTAAAATTGAAATATATACAAAAGAACCCTAACTTTGTAGAATGGAGATTCATGGTTTCATGTGCAGTCCTCTTTTTCCTAACTTTTGTATAAGAAAATAGTCATTTCTGTTGCTGTCGTAAAGTCCATAAAAAAAAAAAAAAAAAATTTTAAGAAGGATTTTTTTTAAAGACACACTACCAGGAAGGCGAAAAAAATGACTTCTTTTGTGTAGCTCTATAGCTCAAAACTCCAAACAAGTTACAAAGAGGCATATTTTGCAACCAAAGAAAGAAAACTTTTAAACAACTTGGTTTTCTATCAATTTCTTGCCCATAGAGCATGAAACATCTTTAATGATAGGAGAAAACCCTTTTGACAAACATATGTGTCTATTTAATATCTCATTTGACATTAATAATAGGAAAGCCACCAGAAAAAGTTCTCTTTTATAACAAGGAATCTTTTTTAGATATTATTTATTTTTAAGTTATGAAAAATAAGCATTTTTTTTAATTTTTCAATAGTATATATAAAGATAGTCTTCAACATTCATTTTTGTAAGACTTTGTATTCCAAATTTTTCTCCCTCCTTCCCTTCCCTTCTTCCTCCTCAAGAGAGCAAGCAATCTGATATAGGTTAAATATGTATGATTCTTTTAAATATGTTTCCATGTGCAAGAAAAATCAGATTAAAAATTAAAAATAACGGAACAAAACTAAAAAAAGGTGAAAATACTATGCTTCAATTTACATTCAGTCTCTATAGTTCTCTCTCTGGATTCAGTTGACATTTTCCATTCCAACTTTACTGGAATTGTCTTGAATCTCTGCATTGTTGAAAAGAGCCAAGTCCATCACAGTTGATATTCTCTTAGTTCTACTCATTTCACTCAACAACAATTTATGAAAGTCTTTCCAGGCTTTAAAACAGGCATTTCCATAAAAAATATAGAATAAAAAAGATGATTGTGCATGAAACTGCAAAACTATTATGTACCACTTGCTATTCTCTTTATATATAGATATAGATATATGTGTATATATCTATATCTATATAAATATAGATATAGATATATACACATATATCTATATTTATCTATATATGTGTGTATATATATATATATATATATAATAAAGTTATCATCTAAATTTCTTTCCTTCTGCTTTTTTCCTACCCTCCAAACATCTTGAATTTGACAAGTGTAAAAACTTAAGATTTTGAAACAATAAATCTTCTATAATTTAAAAAAATGCATGGGGTTGGGTGCAGCTAGATGATGCTGTGGATAGAGCACTGGCTCTGAAGTGAGGAGGACCTCACTCCAAATTGAAATCTGGCCTCAGACAAATTACTAACCCTTGGCAAGTCATTTAATTTCAACTGCCTCACAAAAATAAATGAATAAAAATAAATGTATGGGGTTTACTTTGGAGGAAAGACTTTATGGTGATATTTTGTTAATTTTTAATGATATTTTATTTTTTCAAATACATGCAAAGATAGTTTTCAACATTCACCATTGTAAAACCTTATGTTCCAAATTTTTCTCCTTCCTCTCCCTTCTACTCCTGCTCAAGATAGTAAGCAATGTGATGTAGGTTAAACATATGCAATACTTCTAAAAAATCATATTAACTCATGCTGAGGTGAAAAAAAATCAGATCAAAAGGAAAAAAAATTGAAAAAGAAAAAAAGAAAGCAAGAAAACAACAACAAAAAAGGTGGAAATACCATTCTTTAATTCACATTCAATCTTCATAGTTCTTTCTCTGGATATGGGTGGCATTTTCCATCATAAGTCTATTGAAGCTGCCTTCAATCACCATGTTGTTGAAAAGAAGCAAGTCTTTGAGGTGACATTTTGCGTTACTGAATTATTTTTTCTTAATTAAACAATAAGCACAGTAGAATTTTTTTTTTACATCTTTCATGTAATATATTGCTAAAGAAATAGTTTGTTGTGTTCATCAATAGTATTTGCAACTGTCAAGAGAAAGCTAGCCTATAGCCTCGGCAATAAGAGCTGAGAAAGAGATTCAAGGAATTAGAGTAGGAAATGAGGAAATTAAACTATCACTTTTTGCAGATGACATGATGGTATACTTAGAGAACCCCAAAGACTCTGCTAAAAAGCTATTAGAAATAATTCAGAATTTTAGTAAAGTGGCAGGATACAAAATAAATCCACATAAATCCTCAGCATTCTTATATATCACCAACAAATTGCAACAGCAAGAGATACAAAGAGAAATTCCATTCCAAACAAATGTTGAGAGTATAAAGTATTTGGGAATCCATCTACCAAAGAATAGTCAGGAATTATATGAGAAAAATTACAAAACACTTGCCACAAAAATAAAGTCAGATTTAAATAATTGGAAAGACATTCAGTGCTCTTGGATAGGCCGAGCGAATATAATAAAGATGAAAATACTCCCCAAACTAATCTATTTATTTAGTGCTATACCAATCAGACTCCCAAGAAACTATTTTAATGACCTAGAAAAAATAACAACAAAATTCATATGGAAGAATAAAAGGTCGAGAATTGCAAGGGAACTAATGAAAAAAAAGTCAGAGGAAGGTGGTCTAAGTGTACCTGATCTAAAGCTATATTATATAGCAGCAGTCACCAAAACCATTTGGTATTGGCTAAGAAATAGACCGGTAGATCAGTGGAACAGATTAGATACAAAGGACAAAAAAGGGTACATCTATAGCAATCTAATCTTTGACAAACCCAAAGATACCAACATTAGGGGAAAAAATTCATTATTCGGAAGAAACTGTTGGGAAAACTGGAAATTAGTATGCCAGAAATTAGATATGGATCCACACTTAACACCATATACCAAGATAAGATCAAAATGGGTCCATGATTTAGGCATAAAGAGGGAGATAATAAATAGATTAGAGGAACAGAGGATAGTCTACCTCTCAGACCTGTGGAGGAGGAAGGAATTTATGACCAGAGGAGAACTAGAGATCATTATTGATCACAAAATAGAAGATTTTGATTACATCAAACTAAAAAGTTTCTGTACAAACAATACTAATGCAAACAAGATTAGAAGGGAAGTAACAAATTGGGAAAATATTTTTAAAAGTAAAGGTTCTGACAAAGGTCTCATTTCCAAAATATATAGAGAACTGACCCTGATTTATAGGAAACCAAACCATTCTCCAATTGATAAATGGTCAAAGAATATGAACCGACAGTTCTCAGATGATGAAATTGAAACTATTTCCACTCATATGAAAGAGTGTTCCAAATCACTACTGATCAGAGAAATGCAAATTAACACAACTCTGAGATACCACTACACACCTGTCAGATTGGCTAAGATGACAGGAACAAATAATGATGAATGTTGGAGGGGATGTGGGAAAACTGGGACACTGATACATTGCTGGTGGAGTTGTGAAAGAATCCAGCCATTCTGGAGAGCAATTTGGAACTATGCCCAAAAAGTTGTCAAACTGTGCATACCCTTTGACCCAGCATTGCTGTTATTGGGATTATATCCCAAAGAAATACTAAAGAGCGGAAAGGGACCTGCATGTGCCAAAATGTTTGTGGCAGCCCTTTTTGTTGTAGCTAGAAACTGGAAGTTGAATGGATGTCCATCAATTGGAGAATGGTTGGGTAAATTGTGGTATATGAAGGTTATGGAATATTATTGCTCTGTAAGAAATGACCAGCAGGAGGAATACAGAGAGGCTTGGAGAGACTTACATCAACTGATGCTGAGTGAAATGAGCAGAACCAGAAGATCACTATACACTTCAACAAAAATACTGTATGAGGATGTATTCTGATGGAAGTGGAAATCTTCAACATAAAGAAGAGCCAACTCACTTTCAGTTGATCAATGATGGACAGAAATAACTATACCCAGAGAAGGAACACTGGGAAGTGAATGTAAATTGTTAGCACTACTGTCTATCTACCCAGGTTACTTATACCTTCGGAAGCTAATAATTAATGTGCAACAAGAAAATGGTATTTACACACATATATTGTATCTAGGTTATATTGTAACACATGTAAAATGTATGGGATTACCTGCCATCGGGGGGAGGGAGTGGAGGGAGGGAGGGGATAATTTGGAAAAATGAATAAAAAAAAAAAGAGAAATCTAGCCTAGAAATCAAAAGTTCTATACCTGAGATTTGTGAACTTTTTTTTAATATGTGTTGATAATTGCATTTCAAAACAATTGGTTTCCTTTGTAATACTTTGCACTTTATTTTGTACATTTAAAAACATTCTGAGGAGTCCACCATTTTCACCAGACTGACAATGGGGCCTGTGAAAAAATATTAAGGACCAAAATACCTGTAGATAATAAGGTATTATGAAGTTCATATTTTTAGATGGTGTTGAACTTATTTTGTTAAACTCCCATACATTGCAAAGATTTCCATAAGCACATATATAAAACAGTTTACTTGAACTATCCACATAGGAAAAATCAAATGGATTAAGTACTTCTATTGTACAGACTATAATACACATTTCATTGAACAAATGAGACAATACATCAGTTCATCCACCTTGGATAGAAAATGTAGATAAAATATAGATCTGGTGATGTTGTATAATGAGTCATGAAAATGCAACATTCTCCAAAGAATTAAAGGCTTGGCTCACCCAAACAAAAACATTCTAGACATGAGTAGGCTGCAATATATTACTAACAAAAATTTATGCAGGATAAGTAGCATCAAGAATCTCAAGAGAGGTGTATGATTAGAACAGGTCACCCCATGTACTAACAAACAATCCACATAATCCATGGAGACTGTCTAGTCCATTGATGATTTATTGGAGTGTACACACAAGAGGAACACTGAAAAGGAAAGTTTGGATAGCTTGTACTCTGTATTATGGAAATGAATATCCAAAATTATGAGATCTCAAAATCATCCAGTTATTGAAATATAAGTTAAGCAACTGAAGGGACTACCTTACCAAGTAGGGAATCTCCAGAACTAAGCACTTCACAATAGGATATTGAAGGAATTAGTTTATTTTTTTCTTCTTATACCCAAAGCCTAGGATTCAAGAGGAGCAGTTTGGTGGCACAGTAGATAGAGTAGCAAAGCTGGAATCAGGAAGACTCTTTCCTGAGTTCAAATCTGACCTCAGACATTTACTAGCTATTTAACCCTGAGCAAGTCACCTAGCCTTGTTTGCCTCAGTTTCCTCATCTGTAAAATAAGCTGAAGAGGAAATGGCAAAGCATTTCAGTGTCTTTGCCAAGAAAATCCCAAATGGGCACACCGAGTATTGGACACACCTTAAAAATGACTGAACAACAACAAAGGACCCTACAAATGCTTAATTAATTCTTGTCGAATTAATGTAATATAATGCAACGAATGTCGATTCTCAAGTCAAAGAGCCTGGTATTTTCTGTGTGACCTTGGGCCTCAGTTTCCTTGTCCATAAAATGAAAAACTTAGACTAGATAGTCTTTAAAGCCTCTTCCAGATCTGGAACTGTGATCTTAGGAAAGAATGCTACAGAAGAATTTCTACTCTGGGAGAGTTATTGAGCCAGATGACCTTTTAGGCATCTTCCAACTCAAAGAATCTATGATTTTTTTTTGCCAGGTTAAAGAGTTTGAACCTCACCCCACTGGCAATATGGAGCCATAAAAGTTTTCAAATAAGCCAGTGATAGATGAAAGTCATGTTTTAGGAAGATTAATTTGATTGAAATAAAATCTTCCCTAATTAGACAGTGAAAACAGGCCAGTGAAAACAATCACAAATAAGTATTGACTTAAATGGTTTTGGAACTAAAAGGCATCATGTGCATGCATATGGAAAGAGAAGGAAGGCTCTGAAGGGCAACTCCCAGGGGCCATGTAGTGTTAACAGCCTTCAGGCTTTGCCAGGTCAAAAACCACATATCACTTAACATATTGTGGGTGGATAATAAATATGTCCTGATGCAGCACAACTCAACCACACCACATGCAACTCCTTCTAACTTCAAAGGTAGTTCTGGATATGAGAAAGACCATCATTGCCAAGAGAATCAGATTTTCAATTTTGGGGAAGATTCAACAGGAGAGACTATTGAATCAAAATCGCCACCTTGGTGGTGCCCAGGCTGGTAGTTCAGCATTTAAAGATGGAATGAAACAGAGACATCACTTAATTTATGGAATCACAGGTGTAATGTTCTGGTTAGCTTTCTGGAGGTCTTAGGACCAGCTTTCATTTCAGCTGAGTAATCACCACTAGAATAGTCAGAGATAAAGTCTAAAAGTCTTTATTGTCTCCTTCACAGTCTGTCTCCTTGCCTGGGGTTCCATTAGCTTTCCATAGAGGCCCTCCAAAATGAGTCTTGGTCTCAGAGGGGGGAGCAGGAGAACCACCATGAGGCTGATGAAGATGGAATGTCTCTCTGAGTGTCTTCTCCAAGTCTCTCTCTGGCTGAATGTGTCACAGTTTATATGCAGTATACTGAGTATAAACCAATCATTATATCACTAGGAAACCATTATTTGTTGTAAGATTAAATCAATCATACTGAACTAGAGAACTCACACGTTAAACTAGATAACCATTGTCTTATCAATCCACTGAGTCAACACCTTGTAAGAATCTTTATTTCAAGTACATTTCTCCAGGATTCTGGCCCATTACATTACAGCAACACCAAGGATCTTTGATATCATTTATTAAAGGGGGCAGCTAGGTGGCACAATGGATAGCGCACCTGCCTTGAATTCAGGAGGACCTGAGTTCAAATCTGGTCTCAGACACTTAATACTTCCTAGCTGTGTGACCCTAGGCAAGTCACTTAACCCCAGCCTCTGGGGAAAAAATTGAGGATTAGATATCATTTATTAAAGGAGATAATACATGTAAGATCTTTTGTTAATCTTATAGTACCAGAAGTAGGCATTATCTTCTGGTTTAGACCCCCCCATTTTATTTTCTATGTTCCTACAATGTATTTTTTACATTTTAAAAAAACTTTGAATATGCAATATGCCCTCCTTTCAATCCCCTTATTTTATGGAGAAAACTCAAAGCCAGAAATAGTCTGCATTTTAGGAAGATTAACTTGATAGATGAGTGAAGGATGGACTGGAATGGGAAGAGACTTGAGGCAGGGAGAAAAAGCACAGGAGCTATTTATTGCCTACTTCACAACATTGTTGTGAGGATAAAATGACATATTTGTAAAAATTATGAAAAACCACTTAGCATAGAACCTGGTATATAATAGACATTGTATAAATGTTTATTCCCTTCCCTTTTCTTTATTGCAATAGTTCAAGCATGAGGTAATAAGAATCTGTGTCAGAACATATCAGAGAAGGAGAGAAAATTGCATGTATAAGCAAAGATATGAAAATCAAATTGATAGACATTATCAACAGAGTCAATGAGTGGAATTAAGCATGACATGTAGGTTTCAAGCTTTGGTAAGTACTGCCCTTGATAGTAGGGAAGTTTCAAAGAGGGGAAGATTTGAAGGGAAAGATAATAAGTTCAGTTTTGGACAGGCTGAGTTTAAGATGTCTACAGAATACCTATTCTGGGATATTCAATATAAGGTTGAAGATGAGTGATGATCAGGATAAAGGATAAATAGATCTGAGAATCAGCAGCATAGAGATGATAATTTAATCCATGAGAGGGAAGGAATTCAGAGGGAGAAGTGAAAAGGGATAAAAACAGAGATCTTGATGATACATACCCTCCATTATTGACCTGTATGTAACCTGGACAAAAATCCAACAAAGAAGATTGAGAAATTGCTATCTAACAAATAGTAGGAGACATAAAGAAAAGAGAATATCAAGAAGATGGTGATCAATAATGTCAAAGACTACAAAGGAGACAAGGATAAAGGATTGAGAAGATGCTATTAGAAGTGACAATTAAAAGATCATTGGTAACTTTGAAGAAAGCAGTTTTAATTGATGAGATAAAAAAAAAATTAGACTGCAGTGAGTGAAAAAGGAAAGAAAATGGAGGCATCATTTGTAGGTGTCTTCCTCAAGGAGTTTAGCTGCAAAAGAGAATGGAGATAAGGGATGATAGATTGTGGAGATGGATGGATTAAATGAATTATTTTTTGAGGATATAGGGACATGAACATGTTTCCAGGCAGTAGGAAAGCATTCAATAGATAAGGAGAATTTAAAGAGAATGAAGTTTGAAGGATGGCAGTTGTGGTTCAGAATCATCAGGATGGGGAAGGTTTGACCAGGTAGGAGTTTTTTAATCATTGAGGAACTGGTTTAAGTAAGTGATCGGCATTTCTAAGAGTTTTTCAATCCTTTTCTTACTCTCTTCCTTCTCTGAACCTTTGTTCAGATGATATGCTTAGCTGAAAAAGACCTCTACCCACTTCATATCCATTTGTTGAAGTCCTTTTCTTCCTTCAGAACCCAAGGTAGGAATCAATCCCTTCATGAAGCTATCCCCATTCTCAAATTTCTCATAATTCCATTGTCTGGATTCATCATTTAGATTTATTTCACTCACTGATGTGCTGTAGTATCTTGTTTACATGTCTTTCTCCAGCCTAATTTTAAATTTTAGCCATCTCAAACTTGTCCTCAAAAAGAGAGAGAGAGAAAGAGAAAGAAAGAGAGAGAGAGAAAGAGAGAGAGAGAGAGAGAAAGAGAGAGAGAGAAGGGGAGAGAGAGAGAGAGAGAGAGAGAGAGAGAGAGAGAGAGAGAGAGAGAGAGAGAGAGAGAGAAAATACACCTTCTTCACAGAATTGGAGAAATGGGGGACTAAGATTTGGAGAATTACATATATATCAACTTTAATTGATATATTAGCTCTGATAAGTTGCTTTTTCTTCTTTTTTTCCCTTCTAGTTTTTGGTACAAAAGAAAAGTTTCTTTTGTACCAAAAAAAAGGGTTTCTGGGTGGGAAGTAGGGATAAATGTATTTAGAAATGAAGGTGATGCAGCAACAACAAGATTATGTGATGATTAACTCTGTTGGAAATGGCTCCTTTCAACAATGAGGTGATTCAAACTAATCCCAATGCACTTGTGATGAAGAGAACCAGAAAGAGAATTGTGGGGACTGAGTGTGGATCATAACATAGTATTTTCACTTTTTTGTTGTTGTTTGTTTGCTTTTTTTTTTCTTTTTCATCTGACTTTTCTTCTATAGCATTATAAATGTGGAAATATGTATAGAAGAATTACATATGTTTAACATAGATTACTTGCTGTCTAGGGGAGGCAGCAGGGGAAGGGAGGGAGAAAAATTTGAAACATAAGGTTTTATAAGGGGAAATGTTGAAAACTATTTTGCGTGTATTTTGAAAATAAAAGACTATTATCTAAAAATAAATGAAGGTGATGTAAACAAAAAATATCAATAAATTTTTAAACTATTTGAAAAATAATAAATTGCAGTTATCTCTTATGTCAGAGACTCTCATTTCATAAAGATATATTTTTTATATCTTTCTTGACCTTTTGACTCATAGGCCTTTCTCTGGAAACTTGGAATCATGTATGTATAATATTCTCTAATATATTGAGTCCAATTCTTTACCTGTAAATATTCAGTTCACAATGTTAAAGTAAAAGTTTTGATAAAAGATGGAGGAAAATGAAATAGAAAAATTTAAATGGGTAGTTGTTTGTCCTGAAAATGTATTTAACTTTCAGTCACTTGAAATCACTCTGCTTCTAGTGAAGGTCCCAACTCCCAAGTCTTGACCCACTTTCCCCGCTCAATTACAGAGGTATTTGGGGTATTGGAGCAGGTGGCATTTTTCACTACAACAGTAATGAAAAATTTTCTAACAATTAATCTTACTCAAAAATAGAATAGACTGCCTTGATAAGTAATGAGTTTGCTCTTTTTTAAAGTTCTTCAAGCAAAGGTTACTTGACCACTTATTTATACAGTTGGAAATGGATAAAGGATATAAAGGAAAAGGCTGATATAAACTACCACAATTTCCCATTAAAAATATAACATTTAAAAAAATACATTATCACAATGAAAAAACCAAAGTAGCTAAGAAATCAACTCATTCAGCAAACACTTGACCTCCCTGTTAGGTTCAAAGACACAGAAACTAAAATAAACACTAGTTTAGAGTGTTAAATAATTACAAAATGAAAGTGGAGAATGGAAGATTATCTGCAAAAACTGACAGAGGATGAAGCAAGTCGGCAAAAAACGTGGCCTTACCAGTGTGCTGGTAAATGTTTTACAACTGGCTCTCTGAAAAAAAGAAAGCACACAAGATATTAAAATTTAATCTACATTTATTAGCACTTCCCTCTCACTTTCTTAAATCTAAACAATCAACAAAATAATAAACTAAGTTATGATTTGTGGCATTTGTTGATTTTCAACATATAAATGTTCACACTAAGAATTTGAGCAATCATCTTTCATGAGCCAGATGCACCACCACCCCCTTATCTGAGATCCAGCTAAGCCAGATCATTTAGAAAATATTTCTATATGAACTCCAAAGGAAAATAACAGACTGCTGCCATAGCAAGCTTTTTATCATCACTAACTATAAAACTATGATGTTTAGGTTCTAGAATCATAGCTGATTTGTATGCCATATAGAAGGAAGTAGATACTCAAAATTAAGACAGAAAGAACAGATGAACTAAACTAAGTCTACACAGAATAAATCTGTGTTTGAAGCAGCATACTTGTGGAAGCATTAAAAAGGTACATTTTTATTGAAATGGGGAAGATGCAAAATAATTGAAAAAATATTAAACTATTGTTCCCTCCCTCCCCCCAAAAAAATCCAGAAGACACCAAAAACTACTATTACATACGCCTATTTCTCATTTCCATAAAATCTAGAAATGTCAAAATTGTAGTAGAATCAATATAGGAATGAGAATACTTACAAACCTCGATATTTCTATCCCAAGAGAGATCTGTACAACAAGGGATCATATGTCCTGAAGATAAATCAAAACTCAGGACTTGGAAACAGTCCAAATACTTAATAAATGTGTGATGCTGTATGAATCCTTAACCTCAATCTGCCTCAGTTTCTTCATCTACAAAATGGAAATAATAGCACCCACCTCTCAAGGTTGTGGTGAAAATTAAATGAGATAATATTTGTAAAACATTTTATAAAGTTTAAAGTGTTACATAAATCCCATCTATAATTACTATCTATTTATGCTTTTTGACTTATATTCAAAGGATATAAAAAACAGAAACAAAGGTTCAATCTATATAAAAAGATTAATTTCAGGACTTTCTGTAATAACAAAGAAGTACAAGCAAAAAGAAAACAAACTGAATCATATGTATCTGTTACTGTAGCAGCTATGTAACTAGATAGATAGATAGATAGATAGATAATGTAGGGAAGCAAGACAGTCCCCATTCCCAAGAAGCTTAAATTCTAAATGGGAAACACATAAAGAGGTACTAGGAATATAAGGAAACATACTTGTGTGGACATTGTAAGAACATGGCAAAGAAACAGTATTAAGGCCTATATCTTGACAGAATAAGACCAAAAACTGAAATAGACTACTGTACAAAATTTCAGGTTTTCCCTGAAAACAAAAACTGGATGTCTTAGCTTTTTGTTTTTCTTTATCAGAGGAAGGGCTCATTATGCAAAGAGGAAAGGGGAAAAAAACCACATATAAAGACAAAAAATATCAATAAAATATGTTTTAAAAGAATACAAATTATTTTAAAATAGAATTTGCTGCTCAGAAAATTATTCTTCAATGTAAATCTTTTGAGTCACATGGGCTCTAGCCTTGTTCAGAAACTCTTCACCTCTTGCCTGCATTATTTTGCCACAGCCTCCTAATTGGTTTACTTGCCTCTTCTCTCTCCCTTCTCCAAAACCCTAACTATGGTTGCCAAAATAATCTTCCTATGGTCAAAGTCCTGTGATGTCATTCTAGCCTTAAGATTGAGTTAACTTAACTAGGAGAAGGCCTGAGTATATAAATGGAAATTTCAGAAAAATGCATTTAAACATTTCTTATGAATCATCACAAAGTATCTTATTCCTGAGACTCTAAGGAAAGATCTCAGAGATATCTATATAGTCTCCTCCCTATCTCCAGCTTTAGCCAATTTACCTCACCTACTGGGCCAGCATTAGGGGAAAATGCTCTAGGATTCTCTGAGTGAAATCATCCAGCAAGAAATGGCTTTTCTCAACAGCATCTTCCCATCACAAGCAACACAGTCTAAAGTCAGGAAATGAATCCCACAGCCCCAGAAAGCCTCCACCTAATCATTACGTAGTTCATCCGGCTGGGGTCTTAAGTTAGCTTCTTGGTTTGAAAGCTGTGATGATACAGTGGGATTTGGGGCCAGGATTTGGGAGGAGAAAGTCTTTTGGCAGAATCTACATTTTTTTGGTTCCTCCATCTCCACCCATAGGAGTGTAGCAAAAAGCTGGGAAAGGAAGTAAGGGTGTATCACATAGATGTGTTAATGCAAATAGGTCTCTGAGTTATAAGAGATCTAAATACTAATTCCATAGTCTAATAACCAAAAATGGAAGTCAATGTATCAGACAGCCTGGGAGGGGGGAAGTTAGTATGGAGGTGAATAGGAGTGGGAAGGAGAACTTAATGGGAATATATATCAGCTTTAGTTAAATTACTGAAAGTTGGAAAGGACATATTTATTTTAATTCTGCTTGACCAGAAATGTAGCTCTTTGTGACAACTGGGTTTCATAAAAATACTTTCACCAAAGTGAGCAGAACCAAGAGAACATTGTACACAGTAACAATAAGATTATGTGATGATCAACTGTGATGGACTTGGCTCTTTTCAGCAATGCAGGGATTCAAGGCAATTCCAATAGACTTGGAATGGAAAATGTCATCTGCATATAAAAAGAAAACTATGGAGACTGAATATGGGTTGAAGCATAGTATTTTCACCTTTTTGTTGTTGTTTATTTGTTTGATTTTTTTTTATTTCTTGCAGTTTTTTTCCCTTTTAATTGGATTTTTCATGTACAACATGACAAATATGGAAATATGTTTAAAGAATTGCACATATTTAATCTATATGAGATTATTTGCTATTTTGAGGAGGTGGTAAGGAAAGGGAGGAAAAATGGATATTGAAAATATATATATAAAAAAAGAAAAAAAAGAAAAAAATGCTTTCCCCAAAGTGCAGTTAATCATCAAGCACCTGTGGGTATATGATCCTGTACTTGTTGATAACACAATTAACAGACCGGATCCACATCTTCACATGTCTACACTTGTATAGACCATGTTGGCATGAATTAACCTAAAAGAAAAACAGATATCTAAGCAAGCATTGGCCCAAGGATACAAGTTAAATGAGAAAAAGGCATAATAATAATAAACATAAAGAAGAATGATGTTTAATTCATATATAAACACATTAAGTGCCTACAAATTAATGAAAAATTATTATTGAGGATCTACTAAGTGCCAGACCCTATATCTGGGAATATAACACCAAAAGTGACTTGTGAAGTGAAAACTGCTATACAGGAATTTGCATTCAAACAGGAAGAGTCAAACATATGGGGAAAAAACTTTGTTGTGGAGAATCATGGGGATATGAGCAGAGCCACCAAACAGTTCACTGAAATTCCCCTTCCATAAGCAATGGTAGTATTTATTTGATTATTTTTTTCACAGCCAACATTGGACATTGGCAGGAATTGAGGGGAAAAGAGATGGAGGAGAGTGAGGAAAGTATATAAATTGATGGCAAGACAGTGACACTGGAATAAAACACTGTTGACCAACACAGCGAAAAACAAACTCTCTTGCTCTTCTATTTGTATCCTCAGTGCTTATCTCAATGCTTTGCACATAGTAAACTCTTAATAAATAATCCATCCACCCATCCATCCACCATCCATCAATCCATCCATTTTTCCAAACAAGTATGAATTGATGTGTAGGGGAATATACCTCTTAACTAATGTGCAAAAAGAAAGGCAAATATCTGGTCTCCATAGCTTAACTGGGTGCCTGGAATTTCCTTTAGCTCAACTAGGTAAGGAAATTGTCTCTCCAGAGAATAGAACATTCAATAACCTAGTTCAACATTTATTAAACACCTACATTGTACAAGACAAACCTCTGAGAATTGCTACTATATTTAGAGAGAATTGCACATCAGTCTAGTCATTTGTAGAAAAAGGTATCAATAGATGGATGGATGGATGGGTATATGGGTAGATGAGTGGAATGAAACATTTATTAAGTGCTTACTAAATACAAAGCAATGCATTAAGCAATGGAGATAAAAATGGAAAATCAAGACAGCTCTAGTTCTCAAGGAGTTCACAATTTAGTGGAGGAGGCATTTGGGAGGTTTTGATTGCAAGTAAGATAGAAAGTTCCCATGGTGTAGCAGTAAAACAGATGGTAAGGTATCTACTTTACCATCATTTCCCTTGATCAAATCATATCAGTTTTTGATGGTGAACCATTTGACACTGTGTTGTCATTGAGAGAGAAGGAAATTGGGAACAAATTGAAGGGAAAAGCACCAAGGTTTGGCAGTTAACTGACTTGCTGTGCAAAGTGAAAAGCAGTTACAACTTGAGAATTATTCTGAGGTTTCCTGTTGTGAGCAAAAGCCTGTCTGGAATACTTTTCTCATAGCATCACACAGACCTTTATTCAATAACATATAGTTGCTGCTTAATGATGAGCACCTACTTTCCTATAAAGGGACTCAGGAAGGATTGTGCTGTTAAACTTGGATTTCTGAGAGAAAACTTTTTTTCATACCTTTCCCTATGGTAAACACGGGTTAGGGTAAAAGCATTGATAGCTGAGGCAGTGTGGAAGCAAGGCTTGTCCTAAGCCAAGTTATATAGAAAAATTGAAGGTCTTTCCACAAGCTCTTTCAAGTCCTTCCCTTCTCTGAAAATTCCCCTCCCTCAGAGGGTCCAGAACTTTCCTTTCTTTTCTTTCCTTTCTCATTTGCCAAGACCTGATCTCAGCCCTGACTGATAAATATTAAAATGTTAGCCCTCTCAGGGGCATATATGTTTTATTCAGGAATGAATCCTTAATTCAAATTCCTGAGGACAAAATTTCTGGTTCTGTAACAGACTTGTAGAAAAATATAAGAAGCAAAAGAATTTTCTTTGTAGTTCTCAGATCAACTGTATTTTAATTCTCCTTAGCTGATAATGTTCTTTCCATCATCGGTCACCTTGTACCCATTTTTTTATGTGGCTTTATGGGTACATGTTAACCTTGTCCTTAAAGCAGCTCTTAATCTGAAGGTCCAGGGAATCTGTGAATAGATGTATGGATAGAGTAGTTAGGTGGGAGGTGGGGTAGAGTAGGTTACAAACTTGGATGGGAAAAAATTTACATCTTTATTTTTACTAACCATTGGTTTCCTTGGTAATACTTTTTATGAATTTAAATATATGAATAAAAAATTAATAAAATATTTATTGAGTTATAATGTGCAAAGTGCCATGCTAAATGCTGGGCATACAAATAGAAAAGCATGACAATCTCTGTTCTCAAATGTTCACATTCAAATGGGGGAAAACAACACATATGGAATATTTCATCTACAAATCAAATAGAAAGGTTCCATGATCCTTAGAGTACAGCAACAAAGCAGATGTTCACACTCCTTCTTGAAAGCCCTTCTACTGATAAAATCATCAGTTTTTTATATTAAACTTTTTGACAATGCTAAGGACTTTGGTGATATATGATTTGGATGAGTCCACAGGCTTCTTTAGACTGCCAAAGGAATCCATGACACACATGAAAAGATTAAGAACTTTTGTCTTATAGAATATAAGCTAATCAAGGGCAGGGACTAATTCTCTTCTGTCTTTGTAGACTCAGTGCTTAGCACAGTGCTAGAGTAAGCACTTAATAAATATTTACCAAATACCTGATTGACCATTGTTTGCTCCCTACTCTGTATATTTATAAGACTAACCCAGCATGAGTTTGTGGGAAGAAAGAAGCTAACAGCCGCAACCACTGTGGGGGCACTTGGGAGCATTTATACAATTCCTCTCTCCCTTTATGAATCCAATTGGCAGAGATAAAGCAATGATTGGAAGTCATTTTAAAAATATTTAAGTTTCATACAAGAAGATTTCCTATCCAAGCTATTCAGAAATAGAATGGGCTACCACTGAAGATAATGAGCTCTTCAGCCATGGCAACATTCAGAGAGAGAATGTTTTGGAGAGGCTTCTTGTTGAGTTAGGAGTTAAACTAGATGTCCTTTGAGGTTTCTTTCAACTCTTAGATTCAGTGTTTTTGTATGAAGACCCTGGTTCTAGCCTCAGCTTGGTCACAAACTAGTAGTGTCACCACAGTTCAATTATTTTATATCTTTAGCCTATTTCCTTCTCTGTAAAGTGGAAATAATGATACTTAAACTATACACTTTATAAGCTTTTTATGAAGAAAGAAGTTTTGTAAACTGTAAGGAAACATGGCTTTTCCTTCTCTTCTTCATCCTCATTTTTCTTTTCCTTTTCCTCCTTCTCTTCTTCCACCTTCTTTCCTTTTTGCAAGGCAATTGAGATTAGTGACTTGCCCACAACTAGGAAGTGTTTAGTGTCTAAGGCTGGATTTGAACTCAAGTCCCTCCTGGTTTCAGTCCCAGTCCTCTATCCACTGTGCCATTTAGCTGCCAGATGTCCTACCTTCTTTGACTTCTTCTCCAGTTCCTCCTTCTCCTTCTTCTTTCTCCTCATTGTCATCCTCCTCATTATCATTTCACATTTTATTATTAAACTCATCTCATCATCAATATCTTATTATTATTCCTATCATAGTAATCTTAATAGATTTTCTAAATCCCATCCTGTGCTGTTTCCTAAATCTAGAGATCCATCAGGGACCTATTTTTTAGAAACTAGCCATCTCTTACCCTCTCTTTATTATGTGATCAGCCCATCTTTTTTTCAGTATTTAGCTTTTGGATATCTTTTCCAATGTTTAGTCCATGCTATTACAGACCAGATCTTCCTCGTCAGTCTGAGATTTTAAATCTGAATTTGGGATGAAAAGAAATATTAACAGGCAAAATAACAAAAGGGAATTTACTTAATTATGACATATAAAGGACATTCAGTAAGGAAACAATACTGGTTCAGATAATCATGGCTTCTTCATTTCTATATGGAAACATGTCTGGCCAAGAGGGTGTGTTGAGTTAGCAGGATGCGCTGCCTCTCCTGGCAGTGGTACATCTGGCAGGTAAGAAGGACATTGATTTCTCATAGGCTAGTCTCTTTTTATGATCCCAAACAACTGGAAAGCCATTCAGTGGCTCAAATCTTAGCCCTTTGAATCAATCATGTCCTGGAAACAGCTTCCTTGTAGGGAAATAAAAATATCATAAATTTGCATAGGCAAAGACCCTGATAGACATTAAAAGATTGATTCCTGCTCTGTAAAGTGGGAATAATGATGCCTACACTACCCATCTTATAAGCTTGTTATGAAAAAAGAATTTTTGTGAATTGTAGAGAACTTTGGAAACAACTTCCTTTTCTTCCTTTTCATCCTCATTTTTCTATTCTTCTTCCTTCTCCTTCTTCTCTTCTCCCTTCCCAAAACAATCGCAACAACAACACTACAACACACACACACACACACACACACACACACACACACACACACATACACACACACATACACTTCATTCTCTATGATATGTTACAGACCAATCATATCCACCTCGTATTTCTATATTGCCCTTCCGGTCATCTACAATTTTTAATTCTCTAGAATTGATATGGATATAATGTTTAGATATCTTTAAGAAATTCCTTAAAACATTGCATTCTATGGAAGATTTAGTAGAGGATATGGACAAAAGTCCTACAGGATAAGAAAACACCATGAAGTTGTGGTCTGCACAGTTAGAGGAAATAGCCTATTAATGATCCTATGATCCATTAAAGCATTGAAATGATACAGCCTTATTCCAGAGGACTGGGTTTCTTAATTCATTTATAAGCATTGTCAAGACAAGATGGAAACTGAATTCATCTCTGGATTATCTTCAGATTGTCACTAATGAAAAGCTGGTCTAAATCAATAAGAGCCTTATGGATCTTCTTATTTGGGCTACAAAAATTTTATTACACAAGTGATAGACTACTGGAGGGCAATTTGGATTTATACCCAAAGAATTCTAAAACTATGTAAACTCTTTGATCCAACAATATTATTATTAGATCTATTTCCCAAGGTGATTAGGGAAAAAGAAAAAGAAGTTATGTATTCTAAAATATTTATAGCAGCTCTCTTTGTGGTAGGAAGGAGCTGAAAATTAAGGGGATATCCATTAATTAATTAAATTATAATATATAATTATGATGGAATACTACTGTGCTATAAGAAATGATGAACAAGTTGAAAATATGGAAAGGCTTGCATGAAATAATGCAGAGTGAAATGAACAAAACCAAGAAAACACTGTAATGGTAATATTATTCAAAGAGTAACTGTGAAAGATTGAGCTGTTCTGAGTAACATGAACATTCAAACCAGTATGAAGGTCTTACAAAAGGAAAATGTTATTCACCTCCAGAGAAAGAATAGATATATGAAAGTATGTATTGTATGGTTCCATATGTATATATGTATATGTATACATATATATGTCAAATTTTTATCTTCTCAAATGTAGAGTTAGGAATAAAGGAGAAAAGGAAGGTGACAATTCAGAACTGGAAAAAAAAAGATATAATAAGTACATATATTAAAAGAAAACAAACAAACCAAGTGATGGACCATAATCTTATTCAGAGCTTTGTGGACATACACATGTATTTGGCAGAAGATTATTTTCACCAGTCCAAATTGAGGCCTGTCATGCAAAGAGTAATAAAAGGTTCAGTTCTCCCTTCTCAAGCTAGACAGAGAGCCATCATCTCCCAGCCCATCTGCCAAACCAACTCCTCTCCTCCTTCTCACCTCTCTGTAAAAGTTATTTTTTCCTACCACAGAAGGGTGGGGTCAAATGAAAGAATGTACAGAAATGCAACCACCTGCCAACTCTCTCCTTCCAAAGTATTAATTTTATTCTCCCTCCAAAATTTTCCCATCATGTTTGTATTGTCTCTCTGGTTTTGGATTAGGAACACACTGAAAAGGAAGCAGTCTACATATTTAGATTAATACATTTCCATATCCAACACTTGGATCTTACCTTGATGATCCTGGCATCCCAAAGACTATGCCAGCAGAAAGTGAAATCTCTAAGGTCCTACCAGATAGGAAAGACTTCAAATACAGGCTCTGAGAACAGCAGAGCATCTACCATCTCAGAACTAGCCCACGCTCATAAGACAACAACAACAAAAAAAGTATTAACTCGCATTCATGATTGACATTTCATTCTTTCCCTCCAAAGTAGTATGAAAAATGAATTGTTCCAAAATTCTTACATTCTAATGATGATCTGAATAAGAATCAGTTTCTACCAGCTCAAACTAATTGTTAAGTTTTTCTTATGAGCATTTACACCTTGTAAATGAGCAAATGCTTTGCATCATGTCTTTTTTTATTGTTTTGTTGATTATCTAGACTTAAGAAAGTAATAGAGTAAATGCTAATATTACAGATTAAACTTAAAAGTGTTGCACATGTGTTGTTGTTATAGTTATTGTTTTGAGAGACAATTGTTAAATTTTTACGAATGCATAGCATTACTTGAAAATGTCCTTCCTGATGGTATCTGTTGTCCTCTGCTCATCACATGCCCATTTTCTACTGTATTCTAATGTATCTCTAGTTTTGATTGCTTCAAACAATATTCATAGCTCTTGGCTATGGTGCTCTTCATAAGTGCCCCATAAGTTTTCCTCCTGACTTTGCAGTCACACACCCCAACAAAGTTTTCCTTTATTCTTTTTTGTCTTAGTGAGAATAACATTTTCCCACAAAATAAGGCAAGAATGGTTCTCCTTCCACATTCTTTTGCAAGACAATTATAGTTAAATGACTTGCCCAAGGTCACACAGCCCATAAGTGTTAAGTGCCTGAAGCTGGATTTGAACTCAGTTTCTCCTGACTTCAAGGTCAGTTCTGTAATCATTAAGCCTCTCCTCATTTATTTTGTTATTTTCTATAATTAAACTGATGTCTCTTAAATCATAAAATAGGGGAAAGGATCCACATATGCAAAAATGTTTGCAGCAGTTCTTTTTGTGGTGGCAAAGAATTGGAAAATGAATAGACACACATCAACTGGGGCATGGCCGAACAAGTTATGGTATATGAAAGTCATGGGATATTATTGTTCTATTAAAAAATTATGAACAAGATGATTTTAGAAAGATTTACACAAACAGATGCTTAGTGAAACAAACAGAACTAGGAATACATTGTATACAATAATAGCAAGATTGTGGAAGATCAGCTATGACAAATTTGGTTATCCTCAGTGGTTCAGTGATCCAAGGAATCCCAATATTTGAATGTAAAACACCATCTGCATCCAGAGAGAAAACTATGGAGATTGAATGCAAATCAACACATACTATGTTCACTTTCTTCTTCCTTTTTCTTCTGTTTTATTTTTCTATCATAGCTTTTTTCTTTTGTTCTAATTTTTCTCTCCCAAAATGATTCATAAGGAAATGTGTAAAAATAAAAAGAATGTATATGCATAACCTAATTAAATAATTAGTTACTTAATTGAAATTTTAAAAATACACTACAGATAGTTGGATACAAACCAGGTCAATAAGTAAATAAATAAATGTCTTTTTAAATAAATAAAAAAGACTTTTATTATTATTAGCATTGTTATTATTGTAACACTTGATCTGTTACAAAATATCTACTTTAGAAGGTATAATTACAAATGCACAAAATTATTCTTCCCCCCCAATATATGGTAGGTATAATCCCACCAATATCACCTCAGTGTCTGAGAAAAGGAAAGGAAAGGAATTAAGTTCTTGCTTAGCACATTCTCAGAGATCCCCATTTCGGAGTGCCAATTTCAAGTCCAAATCACTCGCTGGGGCTCAAGTCCCAGACATCTTGGCTTCTCAGGGCTCCTACGTCAGGCAGACTGGTTGCACCATCCTACCTGTAATCCTGGGTCCAAGGTCGCCTTGGCTCAAACTCTCAGACACCCCTGAAACAATGCTAATACTTGCTTCTGAAAACAAACAACAGAGAACAGAAACAAACAATTCAGGTCATTTCTTGGAGACAGGATTAAAGAGAAAGAGCTAGAAAAGATGATGACTTCTCCCCTCACTGGGTCTAGTTCATGGGATTCAGGTTGAGCACAGCAAATAAAAATTGCCAAAAAGAAGGCAACAGAGGAGGGTGGCAGAAAAGAGTAGTTGAAACGGGGTGTATGGGGGGGAAGGAGAGTGAAAAACTCAATCACGTCCATTTTAAAGACACTAGCAGTCTATTAAAGGAAATTATCCCACTCAGAGAGACAGCAGGTTCCAAGTTACACAAATTGGTCATGCAAAAAAGGGTCTCTCAGGGACACATCCATGTTAACCCAAACTGACCCAAAGAAACCTGAATTACTTTCTCTTTTGTAAAATAGAAGCAAATAGTGTGTGCATGCGGGCACCTGCGTGTGTGCGTGCACACACACACACACACACACACTTGCTAAGGCAATTGGGATTAAGTGACCTGCCCAGGGTCACACAGCTAGAAAGGGTTAAGTGTCTGAGGTCAAATTTGAACTCAGTTTCTCCTGACTTCAGGACTGGTACTCTATCCACTGCACCACCTAGCTGCCCCAAATAGCCTATTTTTTTCAAGTCCCTACGTGACCTATAAGAAAGCTGAATATGCAACATGTCCTGGGAAGGAAAGGTGTTACATATAAGCACAAGATGTTATTACTAGTGAAGATTAGCAGTGTTTGCCTATTTCATAAACTCATTCTGTTTGTATATCCTACGGCTATAAGACATCACATTTACATCATTACAAATAATATTTGAAAGCTGCCTACCCTCTGTACTTGCCAAAAAAAAGAAGAAAAGAAAAAAAAAAGAAAGAAAAAGAAAAGATGGTCATCATCCTAGGAACACTGAGGAAAGTTCACATTAGAGGGTTTTGCTGAACCTGGCTACATACCATGTTTATCAACACTCTCTCCTGCCCTTGTTTAACAGAGGAAATAACTTGTTATGATAAAATATAGCTCAATGCTGGTAAGATCAGATAAGGAGAGCTGGACAAAAATGTTTCCTTAGCCAGCATTCCATTTTCCCCCAATTTGGCAAAAGCACACAGTTTTATTTTGGAAAGGTCAAAGGAGTGCCTTGGCCATAGGGCAATATTTTCACAGTTTTGATGGCAACAGCCCCAAGTCAAGCCCTTGGTGGTTCTGTCTCAGCTGGCCTTTTCACATAGTTATTATCATCAGTACAGCAACACAGTTGTGAAAAGATGCTGTGTCCCACACAATAAAGCCTAACATGTTATTAAAAAAAAAAAAGTTATCACCTAATAACACTAAAAAGTCCACCTTTCAAAACTTTTCCTTTGCAGTGCCCCCCTGTACTTTTGAAAACATAATGATCTTTTAACAGATACTCCTGAGAGAAGCTTGGCAATCAGAAAATAGAATCAAGGACTTCTTAGTCCTTGACTTAGACATCAGTCCCTATGACTGTAAAGCTCTAATTGCCTGGGTCACATGAGTGTTCTGAATTGTGACACCAATCAATGAATCAATTAAGCACCAAATGTATGCCATTCACCACTGAGTGGATAGAGAGACAAAAGTGGAAGTCTGTGTTCTATAAAAGATTCTATCATCTACATGTTCTTCCTATGAATAGGAGACGCATGTAATGATATCTAGCTGATGAGATAGAGGCCATTTGACCACTATTCCTCTGCTTAAGATTATAGCCTCATAAGTCTGAAGGTAGGAGTCAATATTTTGGTTCAGGCAGTGGTTTCAGTGAAGCTAAACCCAGTGACTGCTTTTTTTGATATTCCCAGAATGACAAGCTCTTCTACAGACCAATAGATATAGTTTACCTACCATTCTCTGGGTGCTCTGCTTAAAACAGAGGAAATAACATTAGACTGGGAATTGGGGAGTCTATTTTTAATTCAAATTAAATTTCTATGCCTAAATAGTTGCTTGATGTTGGGCAATATTATTCAATAAATTTTATTAAACACCTAAACTCTGGTGGGAAATTAGATAACTGAACTCATGGGGTTTATAGTATGATAAAAGGATAAGATATATACATATATGATAGTAATTGACAATTCCATTATGTTTCGAGGTTTACAAATCCCTTTATGTGAATAATCTCATTTGATCCTCATGATAACTTTAGAAAATAGATTCTTTTTCCATTTTCACGTGAGGAAGTGGCTCAATGGTTAAATGACTTGCCTTGGACATATAGTAAGTATGAAAATCATGATTAGAACCCAGACCACTTTTGACTGATTCCAAGTCCAGTACCTTTTCTACTATATCAACCTACTTCCAGAAAACTATGATATCAAATTACATGAATCACTTCACCTCTCCAAAATGAAATATAAGGTATAGTGATGTCTATTGTGTTTTACCCATGTGAGTCACATGTATCCACATGGCTCTGTCTAGACATTATTCAAAGTATAAGCATAAATAGAAGCATAAATAGATATCTCTCTAGAATCATCCTTTCCCTCCCTCCCTTCTCTGAGAGGCACTTTGATCCTGTCAGGAGGGGAAATGGGGAGATTGGAGGAGGAAGTAGGTTGGAGTCATCAGAGAGAAGGATTACCAGAGTAGAATTATGTCTACCCTCTTCCTAAATATTATTAGTGGACCAGGTAGGTGGCACAATGAATAGAGCATTGCCTGAAGTCAAGAGGACCTGAATTCAGTCTCAAATATTTACTAGCTATATGACCCTAAGTAAGTTACTTAATACTGATTACTCCTTCTCACCCCTAAAAACATATATTGTTAGCCTAAGGGAAATAATTTATAGGCTAAAGTTGCATTCATAACCACTATTCTTTAATGGAAAAGGAGTATTCCAATTTATTTAATCCAAGGCTTAGCTCTCTTCCCACTAAATGACAGTTCCACAGTGATTACACAAAGCAAATGGCAAAGAAAACCATTTATGCAAGCTGATAACACACAGAAATCAAATAAATACCAGACAATACATAGAGCAAAAGAAGTCTCTCATTGGGTGCAAAATAACTCAGCTCAACCAAGAGACAGAGTCGCAAATACCACCTGAGAAAATTCCCCAAAATCTCTAACATGGGGAGTTGGTTTTAAGGAAATAATCAAGGTGCTTGTTATTTGATAATTTGACTTCACAAGACCTCTCCTCCTCTCCTTTTAGAAAACTCAAGAGAATTTGGAATTATGTATCTCCTCTCTGGAAGCTAGGAGACTAGGATCTCTATTCTCCCAAATTCTCATGAACTCCATCCTTATAGCAGGTACCATAAGCAATCTTCACCTATAAGAAGAGTCCCATACAAATAGCCTTTGAGATAATGATAAAAAAGATCCTAGGGAACCTAATAGCTTTAACATTTTATAGTTCTATCAATAGTTATCTCAAAAAGTGATGAATTCTAGAGAATGTATTTGGATGGTAGTAGGAATAAGGAAGGTCCATCAGCATAAGTCATATGTTGAAACAAATATATGGAAAGGGGTGCTTTTATATGATTATCAGTAAAAGACAAATTTAGTAGGGGATGGAGGGGATAGTAGGAAATATCGAAATCAATACAAGGCAAAGTTGTAAATTTATTTGCAATAATAGGTAGTATTTATATAGTCCTTTAAGATTTGCAAAAGAGCTACAGCTAGGTGGTGGAGTGGATAAAGCACCAGCCCTGAAGTCAGGAGGACCTGAGTTCAAATCTCTCCTCAGACACTTAACATTTCTTAGCTATGTGACCCTGGGCAAGTTGCTTAACTCCAATTGCCTCAAGAAAAAAAAAAAAAAAAAGATTTGCAAAATAATTTTACATAGACTATCTCATTTTAAAGTTTACAATAACTCTCTAAAGTAGGTTAAAAAAAATTAAATGACTTGCCCATAGTCAGAGAACCAACAAGTACAATATTATTTGACTGAGTTCCTCCCAACGCCAATGTTTTATTAGCCAATGGTAATCAATAAAAGCAAGATCAGCAAACAATGTGAGTTCTCAATGACATATATACACGTGGCTCAGATACAGGGCAGGGTCGGAGCAAGAGTGCTAAGAGCAGGAACAGGGCTCTGACAGGGTAGGGGGAGCACCAGAGATGGGGAGTAGCATCTTCATAAAACAGTATCTGATATTCTGATAGATTGGGATGGGGAGAGGCATTCTGATATTCTAAAATATAAGATCTTTTATCCTTATCAAATATTCTGATGATTAAGAGGAAGGGGTGGTTTTGCAGGATTGAGCAGAAAAATTGAGGCAGAACAATTCAGAGAAATCCAGGCAGGACAATTAGGGAAAGTGAGTCAGGACAAAAAAAGAGAACTATGGCACAACATCCCACACTCTCTCTCTTCTGAATATTCAAATCATTGAATTGCCTTCCTTTAGATAGGTCCTAGCACCATAATTTTGACCAACCCTATGTAAAGCAAATAAACCAAAATAAAACTAGAAAAATTCAAGGACTTATGGCAAGGACAAGTCTCTCCCAGATAACCTCAGAGTTAATCAACAATACAAAGGCTCCCTGTTGCTAGTACGTCAGTTCCTCTGCAGTTCCAGAACATCTCAGCCAGAGAATCCAGTTTGAGATAAACAGTTCACTGTGAGTTAGGTCTGTGCTCATTTGTGCATTTAACTCAGCCTCTGCTTATGTAGGGAGTAGTAGTGCTCAGGACAGTCCTCCTGCCCATCCTAAGAAGGGCACCCCAAGTCTGTCAGGGACTCCAAAGGGGGAAAAAGTGGAGCCTGAAGTAGTTCCACCTGTCCTTTCTCAATAGAATAGGAACTGTTACTAGGATTCAGATTTCTGAGCAGATTATACACAGTTAGACCAAGGCAGAAAATCCCCAAATTTTTAGAGGCCTGATACAAAACTGCAAGGTCCTTTGAGAATGCTGAAATACTAATTAAGGAAATGGAGTTACAGAAGTGGATAAACAGATCAGAGAGATTGCCAGTCCCAGGATAGGTGTCTGATTTCTGGTTGTTTCTAAAAAATAATTTCCAAAACTGAGTTTGCCAGAGCAATTCTGACAGAATAAGGGATTTCAAATTTAAAACATAACCAGGAAATCATAGTCCAGTAAATTTTAAGCCAGGAGTAAAAATGAAAAAGGACTATTTAAAGGATTTCTAGAAAAATATACCAGTTTCTACAATTTCTTATCTTTTCCTCCCTTTTTTTCTCATGGAAAGGAATTATCAAATAATCATTCCACATATAAAACCCAAGAGTGAATCAAAATTCCTATACATAACAGAGTAGTAGTACAGTAAGTTTCCTAAAAATCCCTCAAACATAACACCAATAGTTAAACAATTTTAACTATTTCCATCCCAAAAAACCACAGTAATGCAGTTAAAATTTTAACAATAATTCATTGACCACTTTCCCACTCCCCCTACTTCAGTCCAAATTACACTAGGAGCAGGTTCGATGGTCTCTCAAAAACTACTTCCTGCTGAAGATGGGAGGAAACTCTCAGTCCAGGTTGGGGGATTGGGTATGGTGTGGTGTGCGGACAATCAAAGATGATCAAAGTCCTGAATATGACTGTAATTTGACCAAGATCTAAAAAAAAACACCAATCTAACAAAGAAAGGTTAGAACAGATTGATACAAAATGTGAAGAGGCCAGTATGAATTGGCCAGTAGCTTAATAGGTTTTCTTCACAGGACAGGCAAATGGCCGTCAGCTGCAGTCCCAATAGATAAAACAGCAGGTTAAGCTTTTGTCCTCTCATTAGTTAGAAACCTTAAAAAAAAACTGAATATCCAGACACAATATTTAATAACAGATAGATGACCAGACTAAATACTTATTTGCCCAAGTATTTAGGATATAATGATTACAGATAACCAGATTGGAAACAGCAAGGTATGACATAATTGAATTGCATTAACAGTTTCTTATTGACCATTGCTCTGATTATAGAAATTAGTTACAGGAGGAAAAAATGCAGGGACACAATTGTAACATAACATAAGCAGCTAAAACTCAACTTTCAACAAAACAGGATTAAATAGCTTTAATTCATTTTTTACTCTAGTTAATTCTCCCACTAACTTTCAGAGGGTGGAGCTTTAAAACTCCCAAATAGCATTAACTATAAGCCCAAGAAATTTTCCTGCCAATAACAAATCCCATTAACCAAAGTTTCAGATAAATCCTGAACAGATATTTACCATAACCTTATATTTATAAGAGTAAGAATTTCTCAGTAAGTTCACTTCCTTCATATCTAAGTAGATGTTTCACAAGTTAACATTATACATATGAATCATTTTGCTTTTAAAATACCCAATACATAGACAAATATTCCAAATTACATATTGTCCATAACAGAAACATTATCAAAAGGACAAAAAAGAAAAAAAAGAAAAAAACAAAACTATTATTTTCAGAGGTTCTTAAAACGACCTCAGGATGACCCAATACAATCAATTAAAACTTAGATAGAATATCCTATACAAAATATCCTAATACCACATAAAAGAATCCAAGAGGTTCTTTAAAATATTAAACTATTTTCATTTTAAAATATTAAATATTAAAATATTTCTCATTTTCTAATATCTCAGTGAGACTGATGAGGAGTAAACTGAGGCTCTAAACTGAGATAAGTCAGTTCTTTTCAGGTTGTTTGATTACCTCTCTCCTTCCCCAAAGTCCCAAAGGGCGGGTCCTTTTAGTGAATGAATTTCAATACTCAATTCTGTATGGAAACAAAGTCTTTATTGATTATAGAATGGAAACACTGGAGGATTGGAAGGCAAAATGGCTGCAAGGTACAAGGCCAATTTTGCAAAGAATTTTTGGGGACTCTTTTATACATGAGCACAATCATTCAGATGTAGTGATGTTTGTATTCAAGGAGGTTCAGAGAGTTTTATAAATAAGACAGGAATTCTCTGTTGTTATCTCCTTCAACCTCTCCCAAGACAGGAATTCCCTGCTGGTATTTTGGGCTATCTCTTTTTGACCTTGTCAGTATCTTGGGCTATTTCTTTTTGGCCTTATCAAGACCTCCAAAATGTAATGCTGGAGAAACTGAGGCAAGATAGAGATTAGAGAGTTATAATGTTTTATTTGAAAGGGAAAGATTTACTGGAACCAAATAGATCCCTGATTTGATCTCAGCGTTGAATGAGACTATCATCTCCAAAAATCCAGCAAACAATGTGAGTTCTCAATGACATATATACACCTGCCTCAGACAGGCAATAGACTGTGGCAGGGGTGGAATCAGAGTGCTAAGGGTGGGAACGGGATTCTGACGGGGATGAGGGTTGGAGGGGGTGCACCAGAGATGGGGAGAGGTGATAAGATGGTATCTGATATTCACCACAAGAGTAGCCAAGGGTTAAAGTCCAAATCCTTTATTATTTCCTTCTAAGTCTTGTCTCCTTTACTGGGTCTCAGTTAGCTTTCTTAAAGGCCGCCTGGATTCTTGGTTTCAGTTGAGAAGTTCAGGAGAAGAGCCTGCCACCAAGGAGGGGTGAGATGAAGTGAATGAATCTCTTTGAATCCAAGGATTTGTACTTCAGCCTCCAGCCACAACAAAGGTGGACAATGGAATGAATCTGTCTCAGCCTCCAATAGTTTCTAGTGCACTTGTCCTCTGTCGCTCCCAGTCCCCGCTTATATGCTCCACACAGAGTATAAACCAGTCATTATATCTCTAGGAAACCATTTATTGTAAGATTAAATCAATCATATTGAGCCATGCTAAAGTAAATAATTATTGTCTCATCAATTACACTTAGTATCTTGTAAGCATCTTTGTTTCAAGTTCAGGGCTCTGGCCCATAATAGAGGCATTCTGATATCCTAAAATATAAGGTCTTTTATCCTTATCAAATATTCTGATGATTAAGAAGGAGGGGTGGTTTTGCAGGACTGAGCAGAGGCAGAACAATTCAGGGAGAACAATTCAGGGAAACCTAGGCAGGACAATTAGGGAAACTGAGTCAGGACCATAAAAGATAATTGTGGCATGATAAGAGAAAGAGTGAATATTTTCATTATTTCCAAATCCAGCACTCTATTGTCTTCAACAAGCAGCCTCTGACACTGCTCATTTTCAGAAAGCTTTACTCAGAAGTGGGGGGGGGGGAGGAAGAAGCTTTTAGCTATATATAAGAAAGAACAGTTAGCATGTCAGAACATTAGAACAGACTGCTGAGGGATATTCTCCTTGGAGATCTTTATGAAAGGAACAGGATGCCTATATGCTTTAGGCATTTGTTTATATACTCATGTGTAATTGGACTAGAAAACCCTTTGAAGTCTTCTCTAATCTTCTGCTTCTAAAATGCTGTTCAGTGCTTTTCAGTCTTGCCTGATTCTTCATGATCCCTTTTTGGGCAGCTAGGTAGTAGATAAAGCTCTGGATTTGGAATTAGGCTCATCTTCCTGAGTTTAAATCTGACCTTAGATACTTATTAGCTATGTGATCCTAAATAAATCACTTAATCCTTTTTTGTGTCCATTTCTCATCTGTTAAAAAAACCAAAACACATCTGGATGTGTTTTTCCCCCTTTTGATCTGACTTTTCTTATGCAGCATGACAATTATGGAAATATGTTTAGAAGAATTGCACATGTGTAACCTACATTGGATTGCTTGCTTTCTAGGGGAGGAGCAAAGAGGAGAGAAAGGGAGAAAAATTTGGAACACAAGGTTTTACAAAAGTGCACGTTGAAAGCTATATTTACATGTATTTTGAAAAATAAAATACTATTTTAAGTAAAATGAAATAAGCTGGAGAAGAAAATGGCAAACAACTCCAATATTTTTGCCAAAAAGAACCCAAATGGTGGTCATGAAGAATCAGACATGACTGAAATGACCCAACCACAATATCAACTAGTGTGGTGATTCTTTATTTGCCATACTGAAATGTCAAAGTAGACACCCAAATTTCCATATCCCATCTCTTCTTAAAATAAAGGTACAAAATTTTCTACTTGAGTAATCATTTAATCAGTCAATAAACATTTATTAAGTATCTCCTATGTGCCAGACCTTGCGCTCAAGGATCTAATGGTAAAAATAACACACAAAATAGCTATGTACAACCAAATTACATACAGTATAGATTATAGATAATCAACGGAGGGAAGAGACTAGAATTAAGAGGGCATAAAAACTTTTCTCCTAGAAATTGGAATTTTGGCTGAGTCTTGATGGAAGCCAACAAACAGAGATGACAAAGGAGAGTATTCCTAGGCATGAAGAACATCCAGACCTGTTCTGAACAAACAAAACAAACCAGTTCAATTTAATTCAATTCAATTCATCAATCATGCATTAGTATTCCCTGGGTAAAAAGCATTATGCTAAAGAAAAGTTACTTTTTGGTTGAGGATTGAATAAACATATTGTAGTAAAGGAATGTAATAAAATCATATTGTGCTATAAGAAGAGAAGAAAAAACCTGTGAATTTGGGAAAGTCACTTAAAACATGAGTCTCCGTTTTCTCATCTATAAAATGAAGAATTTAGAATAGTCATTGATGAAATACTTAGATAAATGTTCTACCTAGATAACTAAGTATCTAGACAGAGTCCCAGATGGATGATCCAATGAGCCTAAGAAGCAATGTAGAGTGAAATCAGTGGCATTAAGGAAACAAAATTCACAATGATTGCAACAATGTAGAAGGAAATAACCAACAACAAAAGAAACTGAAATCTGCAACAGTGTAGTAACCAGGAAACTTTATCCTAGAGAACAGTTGTATTCTCTCCACTTATGGCAAAGGTCAGGAACTATACATGAGGAACATTGTATATATCATCAGACAGGTTGAATGTATTGATTGATTTAAGGGGACTGTATTTTCCTCCCTCATTCTATTTTAATCTTTGTCACAAAGAATGTCTCATGATGTAGGTGAGAAGGAAAAGATTTGTTCAAAACTTAAAGTGATGAAAAAAGAAAAGGTAATCATTAAAATAAGATAAATTTGTACAGTATTGTAAGTTCCACAAAGCACTTTTCCCATAACTTATTTGTCTATCATAATGATCCTTTGAGATAAAGATTATACATGGCAATAGTCCTCTTTTATAGATGTGAAAACTTAGAGAAATGAAATAATTTGCCCAGGGTCACACATGGTTAAGTCTTGGGGGGAGGGGGGTTCCTGAGGCTGGGGTTAAGTGACTTGCCCAGGGTCACACAGCTAGGAAGCGTTAAGCATCTGAGACCAGGTTTGAACTCTGGTCCTCCTAAATTCAAGGCTAGTGTTCTATCCACTGCGCCACCTAGCTGCCCCACACATAGTTGAGTCTTAAGAGCTAGAGTTAAAACCTGAATCTTCTTATTCTATCATATATAAAATGAAGAAAATATCAGTTCCAGAGTTATTATACAGATTGAATGAGCTAATATTTGTTAAGCATATTAATAGATCCTATATGAATTATTATAATCATCATTATTAACATCATCATCATCATCATCATTCCTTAAGCTAGACACTGAGCTGCAAAGAAAAAACAAAAAAACAAAAAACACAGTTCCTACCAAATCCCATAAATAGTGGTATATCCATGACTAAACAAAATTGCTCTTTGATTCTTAGCCATCAGTCAACATATTTGTTAAGCACATAATATGAGCAGAAAACCCTTCTAGATGCTGGAGAGCTTGAAAGATAAATAAGAAATGTCCCTATCCTTAGGTACTTAAAATGTAGACTTTCTTGTTCTTGCTACCATAACACTCTGTCAAATCTATTTCTGCTTAAAGATCCACTGTCGAGGACATTTGTTAGTAATATCAGGGAACTCTCTATATTCACTTCTACCAGTAATCTCTAGATCACGTTCTTTCATGATTCCTGGTCTATTTTTGGCTTCTATAGCTTCAGGCCAAGAGATCTCGTTACCTGTTAGTTGGTCTTTGCCCAGCAAAGGAAATGATAGTGTAATACCCAGTAATGCTTTGAGGTCATTGGCACTATTAACTAAGGGGTCTTGGCAGGACAGTGCTGCTATGAAGCCTTATGGTCTGCCTTCATTGGTGGATGTTCTTGATTTGAAAAAGGATAGGACCTTTTAGATGTGTTTGGGTCCTAAGTTCAAAAAGTTACATCAACTAGTCTGTTGAATGCCTGCTAGCATGATTAAGAGAAGATGGAAGCAAATGAAAATAACTATGAGATTTTACCTTATATTCAGTATGTTGTAAAAACATGAAAAAAGATTAATTAGGAGCTATAGAAAGATATATATTTTAAGACATCTATATATATTTATAGAAATGTGCATTGACCTGGAATTTCTCTGAAAAACAACTTGGAACTCTACTAGAAAAATGATTAAGTTGTTCATAGCCTTTGACCTAGTGATACCATTGCTGGAAATTTATCCCAAAGAGGTCAAAGACTTAGAAAGAAAAAAACCCTACATACATAAAAAAGTGATGGTAGTACTTGTAGTAGGGAAAAGTACCCACCAACTGGGAAATGGATGTAGTAAAGTAATGGAATATTTTTGAGCCATGAAAAAGATGATTATGAACAATTTAAAGGCATTTGACACATGTATAAACTGAAATAGAATAAAATATATAGAACCAAGATAACAATGAAAAAATAATCACAATAAAGGAAAGGAAAAAACACCAGAACACATCGGAATTTAGATCAATGCATCCACCAACCTTGACTTATAGTAGGGTAGAAAGAGTATTTCAAGGAACTGGGATCAAACCCTACCTCTTCCACTGTGCAACTTTGATCAACCAATCAATCAACAAGTATTTATTAAGCTCTTACTGTGTACTAGGCACCATATATATATAAAATATCAAGGATAAAAGGAAGGCAAAAGCAGTCCCTGCTCAAGAAGTTTATATTCTAATGAGGGACACAGCAGATATGTACAGACATAAATAGATAGATAGACAGACATTCAGACAGATGGCAGCTAGATGGCACAACAGATAGATTTCCAAACCTCAAGTCCTAAAGACTCAAGTTCAAATACAGCTCTTGTAAAATGGCCCCATTAACCTAAAGCTTAGCTATTTTCACCAAGAGTCTCCTAGATAGAAGTTACTCTGCTCCATTCATTTCCATTCTCCCTTTGTTCACATGGGCAGATGCTGAAATTTCTGGAGATATGACAGGGAGACTTTCCTAGCTCTCCCTCCCTCTCAGAAGCCATCCTGGGTTCACTTCCCAACTGAACCATTTATGGAGCATCAAGCATAGGGTACCATCTATTGTCATGTTGTTCCATCAAATGATAAAAACTTTTATTTTGCTTTAAGTTTTACCAGGCTCTTCACATTAACTCATTTCTGGAGATCATAGGATGTAGAACTTAGAAATCTTTTGAATCAGTCATTCATTCTCATTTTACAGATGAGGAAATTGAGTTTCAAGGAAAGGTTAAGAGATTGAATCAAAGTCACAAAGGCAAAGTGACATGGCCAAAATTTAAATTTCTGTCCTCCTAACTCAATCAAGTGCTCTCTCTAAAACAGCATGCTGTATTTTATGAACAGGTAGATGTTGTGGATAGCACAATGGATAGAGTCAGAAGGATATGAGTTCAAATTCAACCTCAACAACAACTTCCTAGTTGTGTGATTCTGGGCATTTTTAGTGAAATAAAGGAAGAAGAGAGGGAAGAAAAATGGGCAACGCGATCCCCCGCCCTTAACTCTCTCCAGCTTCATATAAACTTATATATGTGTATATATATATATATATATATATATATATATATATACTCATATATACATACTCAAAGAATCAGCAGGCTTCGGAGGGAAGAGGAAATCTGGAACTGTCAGGTCAAACACACACACACACACACACACACACACACCATTGAAAAGAAAGATTATGCTAAGATTTTACAGAAGAATATAGGGAGCTGGGGGAAATTCCAAATGGACAAGAAGAAGAGTACCCACTTGCAATCAGACAACTCTCTTCTCCCACAACAAAAGAGGCAACCCCCAAGTCCCCTGAATTCTTGAATCAGCTGCTCCTCTCAATTTTTCTTTGTCCCATTCAAAAAAATTGTCCTTTACTCACATTCATTAAATAGCTGGGACCCACAACCTGGACCTCAATTACTTCTCAAGTATTTGTCTTCCTGAGTTCAGATCTTATTACTATCCTTATGACTGTGGACACATTCCTTCACCCCATTTGCCTCAGTTACTCATCTGTAAAAATGAGCTGGAAAGGAAATGGCAAACCACTCCAGTATCTTTGCCAAGAAAATCCCAAATGGGGTAATGAAAAGTTGGACACAAGTAAAACAATTCAACAACAAAAATTAAAATTTACGTTGATTTTGGGGAGCTAGTTTAAGCTCACTCCAGCACACACACCCTTACCAATGAGTCTACCACTAAACTTTTCAAAAAGTTATTCTCTAGTGTATAACCCAGCCATAGATAACAATTGGATGGCTATATTATTTTGAAAAATATGAGAGACGTTTCAATATTTTCTTTATATTTTAATAGAAGCTAATTTTTTTAGAATTAAAATGGATTCTTTTTTTGTTTGTTTTGGACTATAATTTCATCAGCATAGTAGTTTCTAGTGTGGAAATTACCCTTAAACTTGATGTAAATGAGTAATTCATTTGTAATTTATTAATCTCTGGGCAATGAGAAATTAAGTAACTTTCTCCTAGTTACACAGCTAGTATTTATCAATCAGAACTTGAATTCAGGTCTTTCTGATTCCAAGTTTAGTCCTCTATACACCATGCTATAGTTTTGTTTTGTTTTGTTTTTTTTCTCCTTTTAATAGTAATCTTCCCTTCCTCCCTTATTCTCTCATTTTTCTGTTTGGATTTTCCACTGGACTGACTGTATTCTAAATTGTACAACAGTTATGTATTGTACATGCATATATAAAAATATGTATATACATCTAAATGTATATTTGTATATATAGGCATATATATGTATATAAACATATACATGCATGTAAAATTACATATAAAAACCCAAGTTTATAGTTGCCAGGTTAAGAAGTCTGGACTAGATTATTTCTAAGTTCTCTTCCATATGAAGCTGATACAAATTCTGAAAACCTGGTCAGGAAATGCTAAAATCAACTTAGTTTCTGCAACTGTCTTACTACCATAGTTAAAGCAACCATAATGTACCCAGATTACCTTGAACAGCATCTTTAAAATACCTATGATCAGAACCTAGGCTTTCCCAGACAGCATGTATATGTATATATAAAAGTATATATGTGTATATATAAATAGAAGTACATGTATGTGTGTGTATATATATATATGTATATATATGTATATATATAAATGTGTGTTAGTATGTATACAATCTAATAAATGTTTGCTGACTTCCTTTCTTAGGTGAGGTGAACAATAGGTATAGAATATTATATCTACTATCAGGCATAGTTTATATGATCACTTGTTTTGCTGACTCCTTTTTTATCTTTTTTTTTTTCATTACATTCACCAGGTTGGCAGAAGGGTAACACAATCAGGTAATCAACAAACATATATTAAGTTTCTACTATATAGCAGGTGCTATGCTAGGTGCTCAGGATCCAAATTCCCTAATGTCAAGAAATCTTTGCTATTTCTGGCCATCATTTCTAAATCATTATTCCCTATAATTCAGGCAAATGTACAGGTTATCTATAGTGATATCCATGACCTACAGATACTTGCATAAACCAAAACCAATATGATTCTAATTGGCCACCAATAAGTCCTAGGCCAAACCTCATTTGGATATTGTTTGGGTCCTGATTGATGCAGATGAAATGTAAGTAGAAATCATTTTTGCTTTGGCCAGAAAACCTGAGCATCTTCCCCTCCCAGATTCATTCATTCATTTATTTATTTAGATTTTGTTGGACTAAATGAAAGAGGAGATTCTTTGCCTCAATTGCTCCCTAGACTTAATCACTGAATGGGTGCAGCCTCAGTCAAACTGAGACCTGTACCCATTCAGGGGCCAAATATAGATCAAGATGACTAGAGATGGTCCTTAGTTAAAAGGGTCAACTGCATCCAGAACCATCTCTAGTCAAACTGATCTATATTTGGCCCCTGGACCTAGATGGCTCTGGAGGGAAAAGTGAGGCAGGTGACCTTGCACAGCCTTCCCTCACTTAAATCCAATTCAGTGCATGTCATGGCATCCCCCCTTGATGTCAAGGTCTTCTTCAAAAACAAATAACAACATCAAAGTATTGATATATATGACTAACAAATACATGATATGCTACATGCAGTAACATACATGATTAACAAACATACATAGACATAGCAACATGCATGATCAGATCGACTATAGACTTTAGTATTTATATATAAGACCAATGTACACATGTATAGGCTACATGAATCGACACATGTGACCAACAGAAATATGTATAGATCATCTCTATTAATAAATTTACACAAAAGCTCCATGAAAGACTAACAGGTATCAACATATATGGAAAACAGTCGCATGTACATATTACACATATTGTCATGCATTAGCAACAAGCACATGCACACATGACATATTAGTATATATGTCCAACAGGAACATGTACAAATCATGTATAATCAAAAGCATACATAAAACTAAACCAACTCATCAGCATACATGACCAACAGGCACATGTACAGACACAAAGTTTGGCTGGAAAGAGATAGTACACATAGGAAATAAGGAATATGATTATCCCTTGTTGATCATAGAAATCCCTTCTATTACTGAATAGTCAAACTACCTCAGGTGCACACAAGGAGAGACTTCCTTTTGATGAGTTGGAGGCAGCTAATGCCATCAGCTCAGGATGATTCATGGATTTGGGGATTATAAGTGTCCCCAGCGTCTCCTATCTTCCCTGCCCTTTTCTTTCTCTACTAGTATATTGTTGGACAAATAATGAGAAGACTGGTGAGGGAAGGAGAGATAAGATTTAATCAGTTTTCAATTCGTTTTCTTATTTCAATTCAAGTTCAGTTTTCAATTCAATCAGTTTTCCAATTTGTACTTGGTGAAGCTTGAAGAGTATTTGTACATTTCAATTTCAATTAAGCTATGTTAGTGCCTCATTAGAACAAATCTGCAGAAACCCGTTCTGTAGCAGGCCCATCTGCCTGAGATAGACTATGGCTGGGCACAATAGACTATATAACTATGGCTATTTTAGGATAATTCAGTAATTTTAAGAATCCAAATGTTGAATACACAATCAGACCCAGGTGATATATTGTTTTCTTTTTCTGCTGAACTGCTTTTTAAAGTTTACTTTTTTCAATTAACAAAAATTATAGGAATATATATACAAAGATAAGCATGCAAGTATATATGCAGGAATATATACATGCATATATATGTACATAATTTTCAAATATGTGTATAACTCAGGATTTTCTGAGCATGTCCATATCACCTAACTTGAAGGCACCTCGAAGAACTTTTGGAGCGTTCAAATTGCCTAATATGGAGACCTTTATTTTCTTTATCATGTAATTGGCTATGGTCTCCATATGGAAACATATCTAGTCAGAAGGGTAGAGTAGTAGGGCATATGCGGTGATTCCAATATTCCTCAGAACAGAGTTGCAGAGTTGACCCCATTGCTACATGCACATCACATTATGATAATATTTATATACCTATACATGCAAATTGTTTATGTGTGTACATATATACCTCATGGTATGGATATGTATATTGTCTAATGTGTTCATGTGTGTGGGTATGTGTGTATACTTGAACATGCAAAAAACCAGTGATTTTAGCACTTGCCTTCTTCAGCTAGTGGGAAAAAAAAAGTGGAGATGGAAACAGAGCAAGTATTCCCTTATATATGAAGACATTCCTAATTCCTTCAACTGTTAGTGCCATTTCTTCCAAATTACTTTATGATTAATTACTTTGCATTTTTTCTCTTTATATTTAATATACATGTGTATCACTGTATATGTATATCCATATCATATACATGCATATATATGTATTTGTCTTCCATTCTACTGGAATGTGAGATCCTTATGAATAGGGACTGTTTTGTTTATTATATTTGTATCCCTAACACCTAATACAATGCCTAATACATAATATGTGTGTATACACACATATACACACATGTATATTCTCTCTATATACAAACATACATACAAACATGTTTATATTAAAACCATGTACATGCATATGTACATATTTAAAATAAGATACTAGATTTTGCTTTACAATGCCACTGACCAGCAATGTGGTTATCATATAAAATAAATTTACAGAGGAGATTCCATCTGTTCCTATTATTTCACAGTCCCTCCCAATCTCAATGGAGAACCAGATGTGTTCATGTCTAGTAGTTTGATTATTATGTGTACGCACAGACTTCATTACCCCAATATCACAAGGGCTGCACCATTTTAAGACACGAAAAAGTAGAGCTGGGCTCAAGGATGAACCAAAAGAGAAAAGGAATACATATTTCAATCTCACTTCAGCCTCACTTCTAGCCTTGCATGGAAAAGATTAGTGACTCCCCAGAGATGCTTGCCTCAGACTTGGAGAATCACTGACCACAATTTCAACAAGTCATTTCCCCCCTACAAGCTTTGTCTTTGTTAATTCTTCCTCTGCTCTAATATATATTGATCTCTGTATTGTGTGTGGTCAATAAAGTGTACTGCCTTCCAATCATGCTTTAAAATTTCTTCCCAGGAGGTTCACATATGAAGGCTGGCAGCTTTAAATGGCCATGACTAATTAGATTGTTGTTTTTCTTGCTTCCCTCAATAAAAAGTCAGTAAAGTAAAATCAATTTCAGCATATAAGATATAAAATGATGCATGCCTCTAACATTAAAAAAAAAGAAAAAAAAAAAAGAAAGAAATTAGAAATCTCCAGTGTTTTAAAGATGGAATAAATTCTGTCTTTTTTCCATTCATCAAATGTACATCATTTCCTTGTTGAGGAGGTACTACAGAAAAACTGTAGCAATAGCCTGGTTTTCACTCACTATGGGACTTTTAATTGGATGTCTACTGGCTGTTTAAAAGCTAGTAAAACTAGGCTAGTAAAACTAAAACAGCCTGAAATAAAATCAATGCCAAAGGCCAGATTCTCTTTCTCTACATAACTCCTCTGAAGAACTCTAATATAGGTAGAACTTTCTGCCTAGCTGTGTGAGTTGCCTAGAGCATATTAGAAGCAAAGCAATATGGATAAGAAGAGAAACAAGGAATCAATGACTCAGCACTTACTTTCTTACCCAAGTGAAAAACTGTTCTGCTAATGGAGGGCAAAAAAAAAAAAAAGAAAAAAGAAATGAGGGCTGCTCAAATGTCACTTTTTATATAAAGCTACTCCTGATTCCCTCTCCCAAATTGCTTTATAATTACTTACTTTGTATTTGTTTTTTTATATTTATTATATATGTATGCATATATATTACATTATATATTCACATATGTGTATATGTGTCTTTCTTAGTAGAATGTGAGTTCTTGTGAATAGGGATTGATTTATTGATTATATGTTTATATCCAAAAACCAAGAAAAGTGCCTGGTACCTAATAATCACTAATTAAAATATTTGTTGATTGCTAATTATTTAGAATTATGGAAAAATGTCAGTTCATGGGCTCTGTCTATCATGATTGTAGAGATCATGTATTTTAAACTTAGAGTGACTTTAGAGATCTTCTAGTCAAACCCTCTCACTTTACAGATAAGGAAACTGAGGCCTAGAGAAATCAAGTGATATCTCTAAGATCATAGAGGTAGTGGTAACATGAACTGACATTGATGTATTGCTTTAAATTCTTAAAAATGTTTTATGTACTCTATCTAATTTAGACCTCATAATAACCATTGAGTTAGGTATGTTAGGTTTAATTATCCCCATAGTGAATTTTAGGTGGCAGAGAACCGAGCCTTGAATCAGTAAAAATCTGAGTTCAAACATTAGCTATATGATGATTCATTTTTCTTACCTATTCAATGTTGTGTTTTGCCATTGAGGTTTGATTCCAATATCTTGTGAATAATGATCATTTGGTGCAGTCTTCCTCTTCCCCCCATTTCTAATCCTATTGTAGACAAGGTAGATCTTATTATCTCCATTTACCTTCATACATTTTTACTTTGTCCAAATGCCAAATGTATGCTTGCCAAAAAACTATTTTATGGAGAACTCACATAGAGCAAGTGCTCACAAGGTGGTCAGAAAAAAGCAATACAAAGACACTCTCTTAAAATTGATTGCATGAAAAAAATATTAAAAATAATTGATTGCATGACATGGGACACATTGGCACAGGACTGACTAGCATGTAAAGGCTAATGAGGTCCTGAATGGTGGGTATTGTGGGCAGAGAGAAACTGAAGAACTGATAAAAATTGATCCCTGGGGTTGGCAGAGAGGAAACTCTGATAGAGATTGGTTTAGTTCCATGATTCCACACTCTGTGGAGGTGGTTCAGTTAGAAATTCAAGTTATGTGAAACTTTAGAGACCCATCCTCTATAGATAATTGGACAGCCTTATCTTGACATATCCTATCAGAAATGCCAGTCATGTCACTGAGATTAGATTTTCCTTATAAATCTGCTTAGGGCTTCTCATTAGAGAAGGTGCTGTACTCTATAGACAAAGCAGAATTGAATTAACTCAGAAGAAATGTGAGATGCACAAAGTTAGAGTATCCACCATGTTCATAGGGACTATTTGTCCCTGACTGTGGCAGAGCATTCTGAGCTATAGTGATCTGATCAGCCACAGTCAGATACACTGTAACGTAGCTTTAACAAAGTGATACTGATGTGACTGATGTAGACACCAAATGTTGAGATTCAATCAAGTGAAGAATTCACAATAGCTATTCTCTTTAGCAAAAGGTAAGTTTATTGGGGCAGCTAGGTGGTGCAGTGGATAGAGCATCAGCCCTCAAGTCAGGAGGACCTGAGTTCAAATGGGATCTCAGGCACTTAACACTTCCTGCCTGTGTGACCCTGGGCAAATCACTTGATCCCAAATGCCTCAGGGGAAAAAAAAAGTAAGTATATTTAGGAGAGGTCCCAGATAAAATGAAGGAATACAACAGAATACCAGGAAAAATAAATGTGAAATATAGTGGGAGAGCATACAATAGACAAGTTCTTTCTTTAATGGAATTTACAAATAACCCAGTTAAAGAGGAACAATCCATGAGGTTGGGCCATGCCCTTAGTAGGCTAAATCCTGAAAGGGAATTAGCATCTGAAAAGAATTAACTATAAAGAGGAGAAGTAGGGTCAGAAGAGGAGAGATACCATGGGGCATGGTGGAATTAGGAGAGACTATGTGTCATGGGGGAGGGAAAAGGCACAAGGCAATGTTGCATGGCAGATTGACCCAAAGGAAGGCAGTAAGTATGACATGGGCCCTAAGTAGATTTATAAGGAAAATCTAACCTTGGTGACATGACTGGGATTTCTAATAGGATATGGCAAGATAAGGCTGTCTAAAATCTCCATAGAGGGTGGGCCTTCAAAATTTCATGTAATTTGAATTTCTAACTGAACAACTTCCAGAGTGTGGGATCATGGAGCTAAAACAATCTCTATCAGAACTTCCTCCCTGCCAACCCCAGGGATCAATTTTATCAATCTTCAGTTTCTCTCTGCCCACCACACCCACCATTCAGGACTTCATCAGTCTTTACATGTGGTACCAACTCTTCTCACCCCCAGCAGCTCTCCATCAATTGGGCAAGATTCGGCCTCCCCTTTCCATATAGCACTCCCAGCATGGAATCAGGGCCCAGAATGGTAAATCAACCTATTTATAACTATAAAATCATAACTAAAAAGTGATTAAGGGAGAATTAACAAGTAGGAGAATTGGATTCTGTCTAGTGCATGCTCTATTTCTTACTGTAAGAAATGCATATTTCTTCCCAACTTTCCTGCTGGTCCCCAATAACATGGACTTGGTAAAGTGGGAAATATTTTGTTAACCAGAAATTATAAGCTTAAACCATCTTCCAAGTGCTAGAATCAATTTAATCAGAAATCAGGGGAAACTTAAGAACTTATTTCTCCCTAGCTCAGGTGATTCACCATCAAGCCACTCTCAGTTCCAAATTCTTCTGAAATTCTGCTGTTTGATTTTAATAGTAAGCAACAAAATGTTTTGCATTGACATTACTGTCACACCAAAGAGCATTTCCTTCTCCTATCTTCATCTTACCAATTCCCTCAGGGAGAATAGTCCTACTCCTAAACATCAGCCTTAATATGTGGGTTCCCTAACTCCTAACATTAGGTTATTAATTGTTTACCCATCTGGACTCCCTAAATTGTTTAGTTAGTATTTGTTCCTATATAAGCAAGGTCTCCTGTTTACTTTGATATCCATTTGCCTACCATCAGGTTCCAACCATTCCTACCTTGTAGGACATTAAATGATCTCCTACTGATGAGACCCTAGGTGAGGTTGGCAGAGAAAGAAAGAAATATTGATGAAATTGCTCCTTAGGGTAGGGCACGATAGACTCAGTTTAGCCTAGTGGTCCCACTCTCTGTGGAGGTGTCCAGTCAGAAATCCAAGTCATGTCAAACCTCTGAGGCCCACCTTCTGTGGGGATCATGGACAGCCCTACCTTTCTGTTTTCATTCAAGAAATACCAGTCATATTCTTGAAGTTAAATTTCCTCTATAAATCTGCTTGTAGTCCATGCCATCTTTGCTGAACTCCTTTAGATCAGTACACCATGGCACTTGGTGTCTTTCTCCTTATGTCTCCACCATGCATCATGGCGTCTCTCTCTCATCCCCCCCATCATGCTTTATAGTGTCTGTCTTTTCATTATAGGTAACTGACTCTTTTAGGATGTTAAGTCCTTTTTAGTATTTAGCTTGATTAAAACTCTCTTTCTCTGCTATGTGCTCTCTCAAGTATATTTCATATTTACCACTCTTGGTGTCTATTGTATCTCTTCATTTTGTCTTCTCATAAATAAACCTACCTTTTGCCAGAGAATGGCCATTGTAAATTCTTCACTTGACCAAACCCCAACATTTAGTCTCTCCTCAATCACATCATTTGGTGCCTACAACCATATCATTTGGTATATCAACCACATCATCCACTGCACATTCCTATTACCAATTGCTTCCAGGTCTGAATTTTGACTTATTACCTGATGCCACACACTCTCGATATGTTCAGAATCCATGTATGAAAGGATCTTTAAATTAATCTAAGCAATATCTGGTTAGGAATTTACTTTCAAACTCAGTTCAGTATTTCCATGAATTCAAATTCTTATCGAGGAAGTATGTGTTCTGAAGCAGCGAACTGAAATATGTTACTTATAGTCATATAATTCTTTAGTCTGTATGAAGTGCTTTCCCAATATGTGAAATCAGTATTATTGATTAACTTTGTATTTTTGGGCAAATCACTCCTGATTTTTGGAGTCCACTTTCTTTAAATGTTTATTTAGTTTGAGGTTCTTGATTTTTTTGTTGTGTCATGACCTTATAATGAAACCTATTGAACACTTCATAGAATATTGTTTGTAAATGCATAAAACACAATACCTAGGATTACAAAAGAATCAAATTATACTGGTGTAGAGTCATTAAAATTTTTTTTTAAAGTTCATAATTATCAGGTTTAGAAGCTTGAATTAGATTATTTCTAAATTCCCTTCCATTATTAATGGAGCTAATGTGAATTCTGAAACCAGCTAATTCTCTCCCCTGGTTAGGAAATGTGAAATTTCATCCTGGGATAAACTCATGCAGAAAAACTTAGTTTCCCATACTGTCTTATTACATAGTTAATGTAACCATAATGTACTCGACTACCTCAAATAGCATTTTTAGATATCTTTGATAGGAACCCAGGCTTTCTCAAACTCCTTTGTTAGTATTCTCAAGGCAGTCTCAGCATTTCAGTGTACATCCTTGTTCTTGCTTTGATTTCCCCTCCTCCCCTGAGAAACCCCCAAGTTTATATTTCCCCATAAAAGAAGTGTTTATGATGAAGATTTTTGCTGAATCCTTTCTAGGACTAATCTCACTTTGAGCTTCTCGCCACCTCATAGCATCTTCCCCCAAAGGCTCCTTCCTCTTGGTTAATTGTGAGTTCTACTAGGGAACTTATGTTTCCCCTTGTAATTCACATTAATAAATAGCATAACTTTGTAATCTGTGATGGATGTCTTGTCATGGTTATTCCATGTCATGAGCTGAATTTATTATGATATTTTCATATAATATTCTCTTTTTCAATTTATTGCTCTCTTGAAACTATTGTTATTTACTAATCCTGGTGCTTATTATAACTCATCAGAGCTATATATAAATGATGTTGATGTAATCTGTGATGTGGAATTTGGCACCAAATGATGGAAGGCACCAAAAGTTGGAGTTTGATCATATGAAGAATTCTCTTTGGCAAAAAGTAGATATATTTAGAGGAATAGATTACAAACAACATGGGAGCACCAGGAAGGGTAAATATGAAATAGAGTGGAAGAACATATGAAAGACATGTCCCTCAGTGGAATTCACAATTGCCCAATGGAAGGGGAGCACCCCAGGAAATTGGGCCATGTCCTTAGCTGACAAGCTAAATCCTGAAAGGGACTTAGTATCCTAAAAGAATTAGTTGTAAGGAAGAGAAGTGGGGTTGGGAAGCATAGTGGAGTTAGAGGAGATACCACATGGTAAGGGGGGAGGGGAAGGGGAAAGACACCACAATTATAACACTAATTGAAGTGGGCTAAGTTCCAAAAAGGATTTAGCAAAGATTCAGGAGCAATAAGACAATTTTATAGGAAAAGAGAAATCAGAGCTTCATGTTACTTATTTGCTAATTTTATGGTTTATAGGTAGATTTGAAGGATGATCTATTCACTATTGTCTCAGGAACTTGGTTATCACTGACCAACAGATTGTTTATCAGACAGTCAGCAAAGTTTGTAGGATTATACTATAGTATTTCTAAGGCCAGGAAACTTTAGAATCATTGTCAGACATTAATAGAACAATCATACTCTTAAGGTAGGGACCTCAGGATTACTGCTACTATATCTTTCTTAAAGTCTAGGAGAAGAAATATATAACTATATTATTATATTCTTAAGGCCAAAACACTTTAGAATCATTGCTAGACAGATTGTTAAAAAAAATAGCACTCTAATATGAGGGGACCTCAGGATCTAGTACTAGCATCATTTAAACAGTTATTTCCCTAGGTTTCCTCTATGATGTGATTTTCTAATTTTATATTAACATAAAGAAATTATTTTGATCTGGAGAGCAATCTGGAATTATGCCCAAAAAGTTATCAAAATGTGCATACCCTTTGACCCAGCCATACTACTACTGGGCTTATATCCCAAAGAAATACTAAAGAAGGGAAAGGGACCTGTATGTGCCAAAATGTTTGTGGCAGCCCTTTTCATAGTGGCTAGAAGCTGGAAGATGAATGGATGTCCATCAATTGGAGAATGGTTGGGTAAATTATGGTATATGAAGGTTATGGAATATTATTGTTCTGTAAGAAATGACCAACAGGAGAAATACAGAGAGGCTTGGAGAGACTTACATCAACTGATGCTAAGTGAAACGAGCAGAACCAGAAGATCATTATACACTTCAACAATGATACTGTACGAGGATATATGCTGATGGAAGTGGATATCTTCAACATAGAGAAGAGCTAATCCAATTCCAATTGATTAATGATGGACAGAATCAGCTACATCCAGAAAAGGAACACTGGGAAATGAGTGTAAACTGTTATTTTTACCTTCTGAATCCAATTCTTCCTGTGCAACAAGAAATTCGGTTCTACACACATATATTGTATCTAGAATATACTGTAATATATTTAACATGTATAAGACTGCCTGCCATCTGGGGGAGGGGGTTGGGGAGGAAGGGAAAAAATCTGAATAGAAGTAAGTGCAAGGGATAATGTTGTAAAAAATTACCCATGCATATGTACTATCAAAAAAAAAGTTATAATTATAAAATAAAATAAAAATTAAATAAAAAATTAAAAAAAAAAAAAAGAAATTATTTTGAGTACAAAGAAGACCAGGCAAAGTGCAATGAAATCTTTGGGTAGAAAATAAAATGAAGTGATCTTCCTCCCTTTTTTAAGTATTGAAGTTTAGTTATTTTAAAACCCATCAGACTCAGGAATTTCTGTTCACCAAGAGCAGTATTCAGATTTAAGTTCTGAACTAAACTCTTTATGTTCTATGCTATATTTAAAATGCAATAAACCTTTTTTAAAAATCAAGACAAGTCTCAAGGCATAAGAACTGTACAAATTTAAATAGTCGTGTCTAACTCAAATGCAATTTCTTCTTTTTAAGAATAAGATAATAATCCTATTCCTGAATAAAGATATGTGTGTTAAGACCTAAGGGATAAATATTTTTGCTGTTCGAAAAAATCAGTGAAGAAATTGCAACATTTCATAATAAATCCCTAAAGCTTTGAGTCTACAATCGAAACATTTATATCCAGAATTTGTATCTAAGGCACATTTTTTCTTCCTTTATCAATACTTTTTTTTTATTTTTCAAAACATATGCATGAACAGTTATTCAACATTAGCCCTTGCAAAACCTTGTGTTTTGATTCCTCCCCTTCTCCTACCTCCTTCCCAAGATGGCAAGTAGTTCAATATAAGTTAAACATGGAGGAAATATATGTTAAATCCAATATATGCATATATATTTATACAATAATCTTGTAAGGCACATGTTTAATCTAAAAACTAGTAGAATTATTAACTTATTGCCACTTTCATATGGTTGGTGAACACTTCAACTTGATCTAAAGCTCTGAAAGACATCAAGATGACCACAGATGAAAATCTTATTAGTCTGAATGACTCCTGCAAGAAGGTAAACTGCTACTTTGACTCTGTAACCAGCACAGAATCTCTGAATATATTCTGTGATCTTTGGCTTTCTGGGCATAATACTTTGGTAGGAAAAGCTTTGTTGTATATAAAGAGACCAGTGCATGGTCAGTAAGATGTTCTACCCATATAGCAGGAACAGTTGCACCTCCTACAGAAATGTATTTTAAAGAGAGAATTATATTGTGTGAAATATTGCCAGCATCTTTAGAAATAATGCAATTTATTCCTAATAAAAGTAATAGTGGTTGCAATAAAGTGTATTTTTACAAGACTTTGAAAATGGAATGTACTGTCTGGGATAACAAGTCTCAACTTTTGGTTCTAAACATTATCATAGGATAGCTAGATGGAGGACCTGAGTTGAAGTCCCACCTCAGACAGTGGGATATATACATATACATATACATGTACATATACATATATAGTATTTATATAGCAAATTACTCATGCATATATACTGTCAAAAAATTAATAATAAATAAATAAATAAATAAATAAATAAATAAATAAATAAATGATGGTTAGCCAAGAGTCCTGATATTTACCAAAATAGGAAGAAAAAAAAAAAAAGAAAATTAGGAAAATTTGAGGAAAATGTAAAGAATTTTGGCTTTGAAAGTAATGTATACATTTTGAAAAAAAATTTTAAATTATTTTTATGTGTAATTGGGAAAATACTAAAATAATCTAAAAAGGAATGAAAGAAAAATATTTATAAATAGACACAAACTTTCTGCAGTTAAACTAATTGATTATAAAGGGAAATAGCAAAAGGTGAAAGCTTTTTCACTGAAGTATTTACAATACACTTTCTAGCCATCATAGCCTTTCACCATCCACTTTCTGGGGTTAAAGATGCCTTTAGGATTTGAATAGAGAATTTAAGGGAAAAAAAAAAAAAAGACAATTCCCCCATAGACTTTTACTCGTTGAGAGAGAGGGGGGCAGGGGGTTGCTAGATGCAAATGTCCATTCATTCTACTGCTTCAGGGCTTTCTTCCTGTGATCTTAAAAGAGAGCCTTTTGAATGTTTACACGGATTCACTAGAGTTGGCTTTTAAAATCAGTTCTGTCTTCTACTAGTCTTGAGACAATAGACAAATGACTATTTCTGAGCTTCTAATTCCTCATTTCTTCAGTGGGCAAGAAATACCTGTTCTGAGAGGCCAACCTGGCTTAGAGATTAAAGAGCTGGTCTCAGAATCAAGAGATCCTAGATTGATTCTGAAACATCCCAGCTCTCTGATTGTGGATTAAACATTTGTTCTTCTCAGTACTTCTCAGTACTCTTCTAGTCAACTATTTAAAAGTATAAAGTATACAACAATGTCTGATCTGTATTGGTAGAGAGAATTCCTTTTCTTGGGAGTTTTCAGAGTCAATGAAATCATAGGCCTAAAGTGGAGGTGGCAAAATAAAAACACCACAAAACAAAACCTGCCCAGCCTTCTTCACTGAATTGATTATTGGGATCAAATAATGTGAAAATAAATAAAACTTGTGAATTATAAGACTTTGTCAATGCAAAGTCACTTTAACCTACAAAATTCACCTTTATGGTCTACCCCTATTTGCATTCCTGTATGCAATATTCCTGCTCCAAAGTCTTCCACATAAAAAGATCAAATTTGTTTGTAAAATTGGTGAATTGATGGGTTATGTTGCCCTTTCCCAATATGCAAATCCAGTCATCACCATAACTAGAATATGCATTTTAAATTGTAAAAATGCAAGCATTTCTTCCATTGCATGCTTTAAAAAAAAAATACCTATTTAGAAGAATTGCACATGTTTACTTATATTGGATAACTTGTTGTGTAGGAGAAAGGGGAGGTGGGGAAGGAGGGAGAAAAATATGGATCATAAGGTTTTGCAAGGGTGAATATTGAAAACTATCTTTGCATGTATTTTAAAAATTTTTAAAAAAACCTATTATAAAATTTAAAATAAGAAAATTTTGGCTGTGGGCCACTTGAGCTAAGAAAGGCAGCCCCTTTCCTACCCATTTCCCCAAATTAAAATTCCACAAAAGTAGTCTATTATTTTAGCACCACTTTTCCCCTCCCAGACCTTTTTCTCACTCCCCCTCCCCCAGCCCTTATCAATCAATGAACTTCAAGAGATGTGCAAGCTGATGACTAGTGTTCACTTCTAAAATTCTGCTGCATTGCTCTTAGGGTTTGTGGCCTTCTGCTCTTTCCTCCTGCCAGCTCTAAGATTTAATTTGCCTTTTATCTCCTTCAAAGAGAAACCTTCTTCACTTATTCACTGTGTCTCAGTTGTCATGCCTTCAAGGGACACTTGCAAAATAACTGCATTGTAGAACAAGGCAAAGTTTCCACTGCCAAGCCCTGCCATGCAACCCTTAATCTGAAATCAATCATCTCAATTTAGCTTAAAGGAAACAACTATCCCAGTAACTTCACTTTTCTGCATTTTAGTATTCTCAGCTATAAATTGATTGCATTATGCTGGCTTAACATCAAAATTCCTTCTAACTTCTAATCCTAGAATATTAGGATCCTGACCCTAACATAGTAGATAGGATAATATTTTCATTAGAGTATAAGCTCCTTGAGGTCAAGGACAGTCTTTTGTATCCCCAGTACTGCATAGTTCCAGAAACAGAACAAGCATTTTGATTTTTTTTTAATTTATGGAATAAAACAAGTATTTCCATAGCATGGTATAACAAAAAAGATGCACACTAAATGATATATCAATTGTGTACAACTTAACATTACTTTTAAATATATAATAAAATTATCATGTAAATTCTTCTCCCCTTTTTTTCCCTTCCTTCCTTCCTTCCTTCCTTCCTTCCTTCCTTCCTTCCTTCCTTCCTTCCTTCCTTCCTTCCTTCCTTCCTTCCTTCCTTCCTTCCTTCCTTCCTTCCTTCCTTCCTTCCTTCCTTCCTTCCTTCCTTCCTTCCTTCCTTCCTTCCTTCCTTCCTTCCTTCCTTCCTTCCTTCCTTCCTTCCTTCCTTCCTTCCTTCCTTCCTTCCTTCATTTCTACTCTAGAGATAGCTATCATTAGAAACAAACAGATACATACACACTTGTATATATATGTGTGTATACATGTGATAAAGTTCTGGGTCACCAAGTGAGATTGGCAAAGAGAGCATGAAGTACTGATAAAATTATTCCCTGAAGCAAGCAGGAAAGGGCACTAATGGGGATCAGTTCAACCTTATAGTACTACCCTCTAGGAGGTCTTAAGTAGCCTCACCTTGCTGTATCCAGTCAGAAATCCAAGTTATGTCAAAACCCTGAGGTTAAATTTCCCCTATAAATCTGTATATGGCTTAAGCCATCTTTGCTTAATCCTTTTAGGGTTAGCCTGATAAGACTTTCTACCTCATGGTGTCTTTCCTCTCATCCTCCACCCTACCCCCACTCCATGGCTTTTTAGGATTTAACTTGATTAAAATTCTCCTTCTCTGCTATATACTCTCCTAACACTATTTCATATTTACCACTCCTGATGTCTATTGTATCCCTCCATTTTGTCTGTAACTTCTTCTCATAAATAAACCTACCTTTTGCCAAAGAGAATAGACATTGTGAATTTGTCACGTGACTGATCCCCACCATTTGGTGCCAATTGTTCTCTTTAATCTCAACATTTGGTGAGTAATTCTAAAACACATCACACACAAATGCACACATGCAAATACATACATATATATGTATATATATAAATTATTCTATTCATATTTCTATTTTTCAGTTTTTTCTCTGATGCAAATATCACCTTCCTTCATAGAATCTTTAATTATTTCTAATAGAATGACTCTAATGGAATGACTCAAAATCATTCTTAAAACAATATTGCTGTTATTTATATTTCATAATTTCTTTATTATTTCAGGCAAGTCTTTCCATGTTCTTCTAAGATCATTGAATAAGCATTTAATAAATGTTTGATTCTGTTAAGAAAGGTGGAATCAGGTAAAACACCTCATTGGTCATACACCACTATGAAGTACTTGAGTCAATAATTATGGTTCTTAGTCAGCCAGGTCACTTCCCAGTTTTGCAAAGGAACTAGAATTCTAGTCTCCTTCCTTGATTAAGCCTATCCTGTTGTTGAGGTTCAGAAAGAACCCCAAAAAGTTGGGGATCACAGACCAGTGTTATGAGGTATCTCAAAAGAATTTGCAGGTTTGAACCCATATCCAAGTCAAGGGGCAAAGTTTATTGTAATTATAACGCCAATTGAAGCCGGCTAATTTCCAAAAGAATTTAGCAAAGAACCAGGAGCAAGGACACAAACATACCCAGTTCTTCATGTCACTGACATGCTAATTTTATAGCCTAGAGGTAGAACTGAGGAGTGGTCTCAGGAATTTGGTTATCACTGACCAGAAGATTCTGTATCTGACAGTCAGCAATGTTTGCAGAACTATTCTAGGGTCAGAAGACTTTAGAATCATTGACAGATTGTCAGAACAAAAGCACTCTAAGGTCAGAGGGTCTCAAGATCACTAATATATCTTATCTAAAGGAAAAAAATATTATTATATTCCTAGGCCAGAAGACTTTTACAATCATTAACAGACAGATTGTTAGAACAATAGCACTCTAAGGTTGGGGCGGGGGGCGACTCAGGATCCCTGATTCTAAAGCCAGACGACTTTAGAATCATTGACAGATTGTTAGAACAGAACTCAGATGAGACCTCCATACTGCTATTTCCCCTAGAAGCTATATTCCCATCACTGTCACTCATGACATTAATAAGGCAAACATTTTGTTTCTTGTTTCCAATATGCACTTTGCTTGTGTTGGTTGTCTTGTGACCTTATCAATAATCAGAAATTTTGACATCCTTTTCTTATTTGGGAGAGAGAGGGAGAAAAGTCTTTCCTTCTCAAGTGTCTACAGCAAAGGTTCTGATTGATGCTGAATTGTTTATTTTTCTCTTTGTACTGTTTTGAATCCTTAAATTACCTTCACCTATTATTTCCAACTGCTGATTAATGGAATCTAAAATTTCTGGTATGCTTTTGCTTTCCGGATTCTTTTCCAAGTGTTTCTTTTTTTGCTGCCTTTAATTGGGTTATGTGGCATTCAAGTTTTCCATAGAGTGTACCAGCCCTATTGTAGTTATCCTGAAATCTTGAAATATGCTTTTCAAATTGCCTCAGCGGTGGAGTTGTTTGATGAGATGTTCCTTCATTAGCTATGTTTCTTCTATAACTCTCACTGATGAGGTCCTGGTTAACTAGGTAGGGTTAGCAGAGAAAAAATGAAGTACTGATAAGATTATTCTCTGAGGCAAGCAGGAAAGGGCACAGATGGGGATCAGTTCAATTTCAAGTCCCACCCTTGGTGGAGATCTTAGGTGGCCCCATATTGGTATATCCAGTCAAAAATCCAAGTTATGTCTAACCCCTGAGGTTATATTATATAAATATGTATACATATATTGGATTTAACATACATTTTAACATGTTTAACACATATTGTAGTACTTGCCATCTAAGGGGAGGAGTGGGGAGAAGGAGGGGAAAATTTGGAACACAAAATTTTTCAGAGGTCAATGTTGAAAAATTATCCATGAACCTATATCCCAAAGAGATCTTAAAGGAAGGAAAGGGACCCACATGTACAAAAATGTTTGTGGCAGCCCTTTTCATAGTAGCAAGAAACTGGAAACTAAGTGGATGTCCAATAGTTGAAGAATGACTGAATAAGTTATGGTATATGAATGTTATGGAATAACAATTCCATATTGTTGGAAACAATCAGGAGGATGATTTCAGAGAGGTCTGAAGAGACTTATATGTAACTGATGCTAAGTGAAATGAGCAGAACCAGGAGATCATTGTACATGGCAACATCAATATCATATGACAATCAATTCTGATGAACATGACTCTTTCCAACAATGAAATGATTGATTCCAGTTCCAATGATCTTGTGATGAAGAGAGCCATCTACACCCAGAGAGAGGACTGTGGGAATTGAGTGTGGATCACAACATAACATACTCACTTTTTTTTGTTGTTTGCTTCCATTTTGTTTTCATACTCATTTTCTTTTGTTTTTTATCTGATTTTTCTTGTTCAACGAGAGAATTATATAAATATGTTTTCACATTTTGGAAAAAAAAAAAGAAAAATTATCCACGCATATGTTTTGAAAATATAAAGCTTTAATTAAAAAAAAAGACAATCAGTAAAACAAACAAATAAATAAATGAATAAACAAATGATTGAATGAATGAATAGCTAGATAAATAAATGAATGAATAAATAAATGAATGAAAGAGTAAATAAAGCTGTCTAAGACCATCTTTGCTGAATCCCTTCTGGGTTAGCATTCTGTATCTTATCTTTCTCTTCTTTCCTTCCCCCATGCCTCAAGGTGTTTCTCTTTCTTACAGCTAATTAACCCTTTTAGGGTTCTAAACTTCTCAATGGATTTAGCCTGCCAGTCGATGGCATATTACTATCTTGTGGTTTCTTCCCTTTCTCCTGGTTAATTGTGAGTTTCACTGGGGTACTTATCTTCCATTGTTATTTCACATTTGCCATTCCTGGTGTCTATTGTATCTCTTCATTTTGTCTGTAATTTCTTCTCACAAATAAACCTATCTTTTGCTAAAGAGAATGGCCATTGTGAACTCATCAGTGACTAAACTCCAACATTTGGTGCCAAACCCCATCATTTGTTGCCATTGCTCTCCTAAGTTTCATCATTTGGTGCTGAATCTCAAACACACCATCACTATAGAAATGATGCTTTCTCAGTGCAGGTCCTGAAGCATTTAAAATTTTTTCTGTCAAATGCTATTCATGATAATTATATCCACCTATATGGGCAGCTGGGTAGCATTGTTGATAGAGCACTATGACTGGAGTTAAGATCTGATTTCAAATCTGGCCTTAGATACGTTGTAGCTGTGTGACCCTGTATAAACCACTTAAGCCTATTGCCTCAGTTTCCTCAGCTATAAAATGATCTGGAAAAGGAAATGGCAAACCACTCCAGCATCTTGGTGAAGAAAACCCCAAAATGGGGGTCACGGACATGACTCAACAACAACATAGCCATCTATCCAGCACATGCTCAAGGATGTGCTGAAGTTAGCTCCTCCTGACTGAAAAGAGCCAATTGTTAAAACTTTCAGTGTGAGCATTTATACCTCAGAAATCAGCAAAAACTACACATCAGGACTTGGTTCATTGTTTTGTTGATTGCCCAGACTTCAGAAAGTGATAGAGAAAATGTTAATAGTACAGATTAAACTTAAAAATATATACTATTTCTGAAGAGCTGGTTGTTAAATATTTAATAGCATCTCCCTGATAACAGATGCTAGCTTTTTTGAATTATCGTTTTGGTATAATTTGTGTGCTAGTTGGATTCAAGCTCTGAAGTTTAAAAAAATTTTTCCAATTATACTCTATATATGTCCATTGCCTTTTCAAAATCAATTCAGATTTCATTATTGGACATAATGAACTGGCATTCAGAAAGTGAAAGTTTTCAAAATCCTCTAGGTCTTCAATTTTCTCATTTTTTTATGATTTCCTTGTATTGGTCAGCAAAATACTGCTGTATGACTTGGAGCTGAGGGCACTATTGAAACAAGACAGTAGAAAGTTATAACTGATGTTATAACATAATTGCTACAATAGAAGGAATGCAGAGATTTGGCATGAAAGGAACCATCCACATCTGCTACATCCAGTGCTACATCCATGGCTACTGTGTGGTCATGGATGAATGGATAACTTACTCTCTCTCTGGCTCAATTCCTCATCAGCAGTAGGACACTGCTTCCAATATTTCATATTTCTAAACTTATGATCTGATGATGCTCATGCTGGCTCATAATGAAAGTATTCTTGTCCAATCTATTTCATAGGCGCGTAGTATTTGTTTTAGTGGTCTAAAATGCACCATCTGCATTGTAGTATTTCAAGAAGTGGTTCATTTAACAGTCAATAAGTGTTTGCTAAATACTCACTTTGCTAAAGCTGTGAGAATACAAGAGAAATCTATTTTTAAGAAAAAGGGTTACTGCTTTCAAAATATGTGCATTGACAATAATCCAGTATAAATTGGAGGCGATCCGGGATGAAAGGCACTAGAAAAAGGAGGCAATAATAAAGGTCTCTTGTAGAAGATGGGGATTTGAGCTCAGTCTTGAAAAAAGCCATGAAAACTAAAGCTGGAGATGAAGAAGGATGATTTTTTCCCTGTATAGAAAACAGCCAGGAAATAGGTAGTCAGGTGACAGCCATGAGCAAAGAATAGTAAAATAGTCAATGTTTTTGGAGTATTGAGTTAAGTAGTTAGGATAATGGTGTTTCTGCTTTGTTTTAATATATATTAATACTGCTGTGGTTTTCCTCTCTATTGAATATCTAGAAGGGATGGTACTGACTCTAGCTTGAATTTTGGCAACTAGATAGAACAGTGGAATGAAGAAAATCCATATTCATGAGTTCAAATCTGAACTCAGACACTTACTAGCTGTGTGATTGAAGACACTTTAATCTTCTTTGATTCAATTTCCTTATCTATAAAATGAACTGGAGAAAGGAGTAGGAAGTCACTTGAGTATCTTTTTAAAGAAAATCCCAAATGGGGCTAAATAAAGACTTGGACACAACTAACACAACTGAATAAAAACAATAGCTTGAGATTTGACCATGTTTTTTGGTCCATATTTGTATTCTCTCCATTTTCTGCTAGGCCACATTTTATCATGAATCATTAAAATATATAATAGGAGACTGCTCTGGTGAGAGAAAATCAGTCTCTACTTTCAGAGCATAGCCAGATCCTTTTAAGGAACATGAAGGCATTATTTTTTAATATTCTTACAAACTGAGCTAGGTTCCTC